>NC_137829.1:1123242-1168281 GCF_963921795.1 Nannobrachium achirus
GGTCATCGTTTGACTAAACGGGCCGGGTCCATTAGCCTTCACATCCATCATTATCCGCCGCTGCCGCAGGGGGCAATAAATACAACGTAAACACCACAGGTCATGTCAGCACGGTCATAAGAGGCCACCCATCATTGGCAGCAGTGGTGCAAAGTAACTAAGTACATTTACTTAAGTACAGTTTTGAGTTATTTGTACTGGAGTATTTCCAATTTCCAATACGTCGTTGTCGGGTGGAAACCTTGTACGTCCAAAACCGTTTTTTTTGTATTTATAATTTTTAAAATGAAAACAGCCGATCTACAAGCACACAACGCCTCGCACCGCGAGGCGTTGTGTGCTTGTAGATCTGCTGTTTTCACTACTTTTGTGCGACTGCCTTGTATGATAAAGCAGGGCTTAAAGCCCTTTGCACACAGGCGCGTTTAACCGCACGGATAAAACGGACAATATAATTTTTTGAAAAGAAAACAATGATTCTCTATGACCTCATGCACACCGGCTCCGAATTAGCCGTGCGACGAGTGGCTGCCGCCGTGCGTTTTTTTCTCGATCGAACCCAGTTCGATTCGTGCGTCTTGTCGCATGCGGTAAAAAACTCATCACTCCTTTTATGACTCCTTTTTGGATCTGCAGCGCCGATTCCGCACAGCCTTGCACACCAAATCCAATGCGTTTTAGTCATGCCGCAAACGAAAAAAACGCAACTGTCCTGTGTGCAAAGGGCTTTACTTTGCGAAAAATTTACAAATTTGAAACTTGGAGATACGAGGTTTCTGCCCGACAACGACAATTTGTACTTCACTGGAGTATTTCCAATACTTTTACTTCCACTCCACTACATCTCAGATCAGATCCAAATACTGTACTTTTATTCCATTACATGTATTTGAGAATGTTAATTACTAGTTACTTTTTAGATTTTATTATTACAAAACATACCGGTACATTAACCACTTCATCCATGTATATACATTTCGTCCATTTGAAAATAGCCGTTCTACAAGCTCACAAGGCGATTTTTATACTTTTGAAGTATAAAATTGATAATATGATAATATTGAAATGGGACGAATTTCTGCCTAACGAGTACTGAAGTACTTTTGGTACTTCAAGTAGGCTACATTTCTTTTATGCCAAAAGACTTTTGTACTTTTGTACATTTTGAATTCTGGGCTTTTACTTGTAACAGAGTGTGTCTACATTGCAGTATTGATGGTTTTACTTAACCCATTTAGAACGGGTACACATTATTGTGTATCATTATTTTATGCTTTAACTATTGAAAAATAGCAGATATACAAGCCGATTCTATAAGTGTCTTTTGAATCCTTCTAAGGTTTTTTGAAAACCCTATGTTTCTATTTCAGCAATCTGGACAGCCATCGGGTTACTCAAGGAACACACGCTCCAGTTCACCGTGCATCATTTCATTAGTTTCGTCCATTGATTGGTTGTGAAAGCCAAAGATGTGGCGATTTGGTAATTTCTCGCCTGGCTTGGCCCACAGTGATGGACACATATTGTCACAAGTCAGGCGAGTAAAAGGCGTTTCGTTTTTATGTTGTAAGCCAATAAGTCCCTCTGGCCGGGGCCACTGCGGCGCTGGCGGGGTTAAATAGATTGACCGCATTGTCTATCACACATCGCTCTCTCATCATAGTCCGCCCTGCGTTCGTGTGTGTGCGTGTGCGTGCGTGCATGTGTCTGTGTGTGCCTTTCCAGTGTTTCTTTCTCACACTTTTTTTCCCTCTTGTTGCCTCCTGCATCATTGCTGCCGTCCTCTCTCACTCGCTCTCTTCCAAAAGGCAATTAACGTCTTTCATTGGACGGAATCAGAGGCATAATGCGAGTTAATGCAATTATAGGTGAGTGGGAGCCACGTGAACTGGAACACCACGAGAGAGAGACAGAGACACAGAGAGAGAGAGAGAGAGAGAGAGAGAGAGAGAGAGAGAGAGAGAGAGAAAGCAAGAGAAAGCAAAACTGTATTTAATGGAGGGCCATGGCTGCCTTCTTCTTGTTGACGTTGCGGTGAGAACAGAGAGCCAGAGAGTCGAGCGTTACAGAGAGAAATTCCCCGTCGTCGTCTTTCTCTCAGACGATGATTAATTACTGTCAAACGACGGAAGCTCCTCACAATCAATCGCGCCGCGTCGAGGGTGACGTTAATGTTGATATGACGTTAATGTTGATATGCAATTATGCTCCATTGTTCCCCAACAGCAGATTGCGTGATATTGTTTTGGTGACTCAGCCGCCGACGCTGCTAGAAAGCTTTGGATGCTTTTTTTCCTTCCCCTACTCCCTTTTTTTTACACGGTTTGATTTCTCAAGCTGTTACTTTGAAATGTTCCTGAGTCGATGCAACCTGGGGTTGGTTGGGAGCTTTTTGTTTTGTTTTGTTTTGTTTTGTTTGATGAATCACTGTCAGCTCTCGAGCCGCTGGATTGCCTGGTGAACCGCTGGAGGCAAATAGGCTGGCTGGTTCTCATAATCAAGTAATGATAACTCAAAGTAATGCCAATTATACATATACACGGTAGTGTCAGTGGTATATTCACAATAATGAAAACCAAGTTAACCATGGTGTTATTTAATAGTGCATAAAACCGCATGAAGCATCCCCATTCTGGGACCAACTAAATGTGCTGTTAAAATCAACACTTAATACATGCACACACCAACATTTAACACTTCAGCCATGTACGCCAAAGCCTGTTTTCAGATTTTACCGCACTTGGCCGCCATATCCGCCAAAACGCACAAATCGGTCTTTTTATTGTTTAATATCATACAGCCGTCTGATACACCCCGCAGTAAAGCAGAAACTCACTTTCCCATGATCCTTTGGGAGATGCAGTCATCCGGGTGTCTGGCAAGGATAGGAGGATAGGAATGAGATGGGTGACCACCGGGCATGCGCCATGACGCTCACCATGGGTGCCAAAACTCGCACCGGAAGTGCGATGAAATACATGACAGTGAATGGAGCCGAGCGACCAGCTCATGAACACTAGTTATAATAAATACATGACAGTGAATGGAGCCGAGCTAGACCAGCTCATGAACACTAGTTATAATAAATACATGACAGTGAATGGAGCCGAGCTAGACCAGCTCATGAACACTAGTTATAATAAATACATGACAGTGAATGGAGCCGAGCGACCAGCTCATGAACACTAGTTATAATAAATACATGACAGTGAATGGAGCCGAGCTAGACCAGCTCATGAACACTAGTTATAATAAATACATGACAGTGAATGGAGCCGAGCGACCAGCTCATGAACACTAGTTATAATAAATACATGACAGTGAATGGAGCCGAGCTAGACCAGCTCATGAACACTAGTTATAATAAATACATGACAGTGAATGGAGCCGAGCTAGACCAGCTCATGAACACTAGTTATAATAAATACATGACAGTGAATGGAGCCGAGCTAGACCAGCTCATGAACACTAGTTATAATAAATACATGACAGTGAATGGAGCCGAGCTAGACCAGCTCATGAACACTAGTTATAATAAATACATGACAGTGAATGGAGCCGAGCTAGACCAGCTCATGAACACTAGTTATAATAAATACATGACAGTGAATGGAGCCGAGCTAGACCAGCTCATGAACACTAGTTATAATAAATACATGACAGTGAATGGAGCCGAGCTAGACCAGCTCATGAACACTAGTTATAATAAATACATGACAGTGAATGGAGCCGAGCTAGACCAGCTCATGAACACTAGTTATAATAAATACATGACAGTGAATGGAGCCGAGCTAGACCAGCTCATGAACACTAGTTATAATAAATACATGACAGTGAATGGAGCCGAGCTAGACCAGCTCATGAACACTAGTTATAATAAATACATGACAGTGAATGGAGCCGAGCTAGACCAGCTCATGAACACTAGTTATAATAAATACATGACAGTGAATGGAGCCAAGCTAGACCAGCTCATGAACACTAGTTATAATAAATACATGACAGTGAATGGAGCCGAGCTAGACCAGCTCATGAACACTAGTTATAATAAATACATGACAGTGAATGGAGCCGAGCTGGACCAGCTCATGAACACTAGTTATAATAAATACATGACAGTGAATGGAGCCAAGCTAGACCAGCTCATGAACACTAGTTATAATAAATACATGACAGTGAATGGAGCCAAGCTAGACCAGCTCATGAACACTAGTTATAATAAATACATGACAGTGAATGGAGCCGAGCTAGACCAGCTCATGAACACTAGTTATAATAAATACATGACAGTGAATGGAGCCGAGCTAGACCAGCTCATGAACACTAGTTATAATAAATACATGACAGTGAATGGAGCCGAGCTAGACCAGCTCATGAACACTAGTTATAATAAATACATGACAGTGAATGGAGCCGAGCTGGACCAGCTCATGAACAAACACTATCTATAAACGACTGAGACCTTTGTCATATAATCTGTTCAGGAATATCAAAGAAAATATATCACAGGTATTTTTACAATCACTTGCTTTTAGATGTCCACAGTACATAATGAAACAATAATAATAACAGTGAATAATAATCGTTTCTGTCTCCGAAGTATCGCGATATTGGTTCCCAAACAGGAAACGGTGGATAGTCTCGCGATACTTGGCACATTTAGAAACATACTTTGTGCTCTTTAGTTACCGCTATAAAATGACACAGTGCACACATCGAAAATCAACACAGCAGAAAAAAGAAAAGTGACATGCCTTCTTTTATTTTCCTGAGTATGTTCTAAAGGTCTCAGTTGTTCAGAAATATAGTGTTTATTCATGAGCTGCTCCACAGGCTTCCACTGACTCCAGTGCATTCTACCCAACTTCCAGCTGCAGTTTGGCACCCATGGTGCGACAAATCTGTCGTTTGGAATTTGCGAGATAGCGAAAATGACGTTGGCGTCTCTTCCTTCTAAAAAAAGATCCTTGGTATCTGGCTTTCCATTCAGAACAATCGTAGAGAATTTAGAATCATCAGAGTCACATTTTCTGATTGCTGGAGCCCCCTGGAGGCCTGGAGGCCCCAACCAGTCTGCTGTGTTCCTCATAATCAAAGCTGGTTCCCCTCAGGGACCTGCCGAGCATCTGTTCTCACATCTCCACTTAAATCACTGCTCCCTCCTGTTGTCCACATGCAGGAGAAGACGGCGTTGGGTGGAATAAAATGAAACGAAAAGTTTAAGTGACAGATGTGACACCTTTAGTATGACGGACGGCGGGGATTGTCTACTTAATTAACCGCTCAACCCTATACGGTTGAGCGGAGCCCCTTCAGGGCTTGTTTTTTTTACATCCGGTGCCAATTGCCTAAGCTGTAATCCTGGGGAGGGTGAGTGAGCAGGCCGCTTCTTATCACCTGACATGGGGGGTTGTGGGGGAGTTTCCCCGGTAGAACGTAGCGTGTGGAAGGAACACGTCATTCCAACCAGTTCCTTTCCGCAGGGGGAGGCAGTATAGAGACCAGGATTACTGCCCGAGGGCACACGGGTAGAATAGCCCGGCAGCTACGGTCAGTTCTTTTAGAAGAATTGTTCTCTTTGTGATACAAGCACCACATTTTACACAAAGTTTCCTCTGGACCTACTTTTTCCCAAAAGCAAGTTAGCCACTCAATTAAAAACAAATAGGGTTGGGGTCCCATTGACTTTCTATACAGTAAAATAATACAACAAAATAAATCTGCTTCAAATAGCATGTGAGGGGTCAAACTAGGGGTTTTTCATGGTGCTGAATCCATTGTAAAAAACATTCCTTGGGCTAGAAAGGCCACCACAAAACTATGGTTTAGTGATGAGTCATCACTTTTCACTGTGGTTTTCATGCTTTTGTGGGGGCCTTTCTAGCCCAAGGAATGTTTTTTGTGCAAAACAAATGCTTGCATTGGTTCAGGCTCATGAAAAACCCCTAGTTTGACCCCTCACTTGCTACTTAAAGCAGATTTATTTTGTTGTATTATTTTACTGTATAGAAAGTCAATGGGACCCCAACCCTATTTGTTTTTAATTGAGTGGCTAACTTGCTTTTTGGAAAAAGTAGGTCCAGAGGAAACTTTACTTTACTTTATTATGGATCCCCATTAGCACTTGCCTAAGCATGGCTATTCTTCCTGGGGTCCGTCACACATCCAGTACATACATCATGTACAACACCTTACAGAATACAATACAACAGATAAGACAGACAGACAGACAATAGTTCACTTACAAAAGTTTAGAAGTCCACTTTTGAAAATCAATTCACAATATTGTACATTTCAAGATAAATGGTTACCTATAAGGGTTTTTTTTCTTTTTTTTTTCTCTTAACCCATTTAGACTTAACCTATAGAATAGGGCTAAATCAGAAACTAGCCTACAAAACAAATATGTTGCTACATACTGTACATGTACTGTAAGCCCCTCCCAAACAGCAAAATGTGTTCCCAGCCTGAATGGGCCAAATAATCATATCATCACATAGATCAGATGAGGAACATGCAAGTTGCCCAGAAAAGAGCTTAAACAGAACAGACAATGCAGAAGTAGATCATCATACATTCTCATGAAAAATTGATATATACTGTTTTACCATCCTTTTAAACCCCTCTTTAGTATTCGCTTCAATAATATAAACTGGCAGTAAATTCCAACTTACAATAGATCTATACATAACAGTTTTCTGTATAACAGAGCTTTTCACTGTAGGTAAATTAAACCTACCTTCTATTGCATGTCTTGTTTGATACTCATGATTAGCACAATGTTTTAATAAGCTTTTATATAATATTTTTGGTGACTGTGTACATTTTATGCTTCTAATGAAGTTCAATAGGAAATAAGTTGACCTTTGACTAACAGTCAACCATCTCAGCCTGTCATGCATGTCTTGTACATTAGTTCTGTATGAGCAATTTAAAGCACAACGTGCCTCTATTTTGAACAACCTGCAATTTCCCCATATCCTTCATTGAGGCACTTGACCAAATAACAAAACAATAGTCCAACTGGGAGAGAACTAAAGCATTTAAGACTTGTCTAATAACATCTGTTGGCAAACCACTAGAAATTCTTCTCGTCACTGAGACAGCCCTTCCCATTTTACTCACAACATTATCCACTTGATGGGACCATGATAAGGTATGATCGAAAGTAATACCTAGCAATTTAGTCTCCTTTACCTGGTCAATGGGTACATTGTTTATACTTAAATTCAATTTCGGTTCAGCTTTCATCATGTGTTTTGATCCCAATAATATAGATTTTGTCTTTCCGACATTAAGTACAAGTTTATTATTCTTTACCCATTCTATTACTGACTTTAATTCATTTTCCAGAATATAATTAATTTCATCCGACGTAGATCCTGCTGCATATATGGTCGAGTCATCTGCATACATAGAGATTTGAGCTTTATGTAAAACTAAAGGAAGATCATTTATAAAAATCGAGAATAATAATGGTCCTAAACAGCTTCCCTGAGGAACACCACAGTTAACATGACTGACCTTAGACAGACTGCCATTAAAGAAAACGGTCTGCTTTCTATTACTTAAATAACTTCCCATCCAGTTTAACGCACTAGCAGTGAAACCGTATTGTTTAAGCTTCTCTAATAACAGGACATGGTCTATCAAATCAAAAGCTGCACTAAAATCTAGTAAAACAGCCCCCACAAATCTTCCATTATCAATCTGACATTGCCAATCGTCTGTCATCTGTGTCAAGGCAGTACATGTAGAATGACAAGGCCTATAAGCATGCTGATAATCAGTATTTAAACCATTCTCATCAAAATAAAGTTGGATTTGTTGAAAAATTATTCTCTCCATTACCTTCCCTAAAGCAGGTAACAAGCTTATAGGTCGACTGTTAGTACCAGAAAACGGCGCTGCTGTATTTTTAGTAAGTGGTATGATTTTAGCTATCTTCCAAGCCTGTGGACAGATACATTCCTCTATACTCAAGTTAACAATATGACAAACAGGGACAGAAATTAAATTGGAAACCATACTAAGAAATTTAACATCTAAATTATCAACCCCTGGTGGTCGGTCTTTGCATTTATTAAGCAGGCACTCGACTTCATTAACTGTTACCTTTTCTAGGTTAAATGTACATATCTTATCATCCATAGAGTCTTTAATTAATGTAATTGATGGATTTATACTTATATGTTGCATATTACTTCTTAAATTATTTATCTTCGAATAAAAATAATCATTAAAATAATTAGCTATTTCAACTGGCTTTGTCAAAAATGTACCATCCACTTCAAGATAAGATGGGCAGGATTTAGGCTTTCTGCCCATCATATCATTTACTACATTCCACATTTTCTTTTTATCATTATTCACATTTTTTATTTTGTTCTCATAAAACAATTGCTTTTTCCTTTTGTTTTGAGCTGTTACATAGTTTCTTAACTTCTTATAGATTTGCCAATCAGACTCAAGACTTGATATAATCGCTGCGTGTTTTGCTTCATCTCTTAAACGCATGGATTCTCTTAATTCAGTGTCCAACCAGGGTGATTTCAGGTTCCTTACAGTGAATTTTCTCATAGGAGCATGTTTTTCAATTACTTGCAAAAATAACATGTTAAAGACTTCAAGTGCACCATCTGGATTTTTCATGTCTAATACTTGCCTCCAGCAAATCTTTTTAACATCGTCTCTAAATATATCTTCATTAAATGTTTTCATTGATCTACTGTAAACTATTTTTGGACCAGATTTAGGAACCTTTGCTTTTCTTACCGTTACTACTAAATTGTGATCAGAACACCCCACTGGTACAGATAATGCTTTAGAACATAAATAACTACTATTTGTGAATATCTGATCAATGCATGTTTCACTTTTTCTACCATCTATCCTTTCGCCAACTCTTGTTGGTCTCTCAACCATCTGAGTTAGATTACATGCTCTAGCAGTTAAGTGAAGTTTTTCTTTAAGTGGGCAGTTAGACGAACTCCAGTCGATATTTGTGTCACCCAAAAAATATATTTCATGCCCAAGATCGCACACTTCATCTAGCATTAGACACATTCGATTAAGATAATCCACATTTGCACTTGGTGGTCTATAGACACAACCTATAAGCAGGGGTTTTACATGTGGTAAATGAACTTGCAACCAGATCACTTCAATATCTGCAGCCATCAAATCATATCTTACCTTTACTGGAATATGATTCTCTACATATACTGCAACCCCACCTCCAAATCTATTCCTATCCCTTCTAAAAATGTTGTACCCATCAATACCCAGCATCTCATCATTAAAATCCTCATCCAGGTGAGTTTCTGATACTGCTAATAAATGAATCCCCAGGGATAAGAATTCTGATATTTCCGTGATTTTATTTCTAAGGCTGCAGATATTTATGTGAGCTAATTTAAACCCTTTTCTTGGTAAATTTATTGAAATCATTTATAAACGAAAATGTTTCTTTTCAGGATACCTCCACCCTTTAGTTTGTGAACCATTAAACACATAACACACACATTCATAACCCACCACACACATAATTTTCCATACATAATGTTCAACATGGCTCATTAAATTAGTTTTCCAAAATAAATAAAAAAATAAAGAAAAAGAAAAACGTGCTCCTCAACCTTGCATATATTTAATTTTGATTTCCCCAGTATGAACCACTAGCACGTATCAGTATTTTACATCATTGCCCTATAGACAGAAAAAGAAAGAAAAAAAGACCTGTACCCATAGCTACATTTTTAGTTGCCCCCCTTCCCCTCCTCCTCCTCCTCCCCCTCCCCTCTCCCCATTCCTAAATTCATATAGCAGACTACTAGATAAGATAAGAAAACGAAATAAACTATATACACAAATAAATCAAACCAAATAATCATAATAGCTACATTTTAGTTGCCCCCCTTCCCCTCCCCCTCCCCATTCCTCACTTCATATAGCAGATCACTAGAAAGAAAAGAAAAACGAAATAACCTACATAAAAATAAATCAAACAAATAGTAATAGCTACATTTTTAGTTTCCCCCCTTCCCCTCCTCCTCCCCCTCCCCTCTTCCCATTCCTCAATTCATATAGCAGATAGATTATACTAGTAAAGACAAAAATAACCTATACATAAAAATAAATCAATACAAATAATAATATAAAATAGTCCTACTTGTTAACGTAATCATTCCCTCCCTTCAGTCCACGAATACATTATATTCTTACTTGCGTGTGTCTCTCCAGGCCACCGTATCAGCTGACTGCTGTCCACGACCGGTCAGCTGCAACGTGGATGCAACCCCCCCCCCCCCCCCACCCCCACGTCCCGGTGTTGTTTGTTCGGTCCACTTTTTGTTGTTGTCCGCGGGAACCGAGAGGAAAAGTAAAAAGAGCGAGAGAAACAAGGAATAGAGAGAGAGGGCGAGATAGGGAAGGAGAAAGGAGAAAAAAAAGAAGAAGAAAAAAAGGAGACTTCAAAACAAAAACAAAAAACGATACAGATCTGTTGCATTGTTTATGCCTCCTCTTCACCAGCAACGAGGACAGCTGGACTCACTCTGGCAATGCCCCCATAGAACTCCTCAGCTTCTTGTGGTGTTGAGAAGAGATGCATTTTACCGTCATGTAGTATTCTCAGCTTACATGGATGATGCTGGAATCCACGGAAGGCTCCCATATCAACAAACAGCTGGGTGATTGGGTTGAATTCCCGTCGTATGCGAACCATCTCCGCCGGGAGATCTTGCTTCAGTGATAAGCTGGCCCCGTCGTGTTTGATCTCCATCTTCTTTGCTGCATGGAATACCATCTCCTTCTCCTGGAATTTTAGGAACCGTATTAGGACTGGTCGGTTCTGGTTGGACTTCCCCGGTGTCCCCGTACGGTGGACGCGCTCCAGGGTAAGCGACTCATCCGAGTCCATACCTATCCACCGCGGCAGCATTACATGGACAAAATCAAAAAGCGACTGTCCTGCTTCTGCCCGTGGGCCCAAACCCAGGAGGCGGAGGTTCTTTCTTCTGCCCTGGTTCTCTTGGATCACTGCCCTGGATTCAAGGTGAGCGATTCTTTTGATAGCCTCGCTCAATGCTGCTTCTGTTTGATGTAATGTTTCTTCTGTCGTCAATATACGTCCCTCCGCCTCTTCAATGCGGGTTGTGTTAGATGTAACCTCTCGCTGTACGCTGGTCATTTTTTCCTCCACTGTTGCCAATGTACTCGTCATGGTCGTCAAGCGAGTCTCTATATTGTCCAACTTAGCTCCAAAGTCAGTTCGGAGATCTTTAATCTCCTTTCCAACATCAGCTCGGAGACTTTTAATCTCCTTTAGGACTTCAGCCATTCCAGTCATGTTGGCGTCTGCTGGAGCTGGTTTGTTTGTTGGTGGCGTCGAGGTGTTATCGGTCCTTCCTTTCCCTGACCGTAAATAAATGTCACACTCTTTCGCAGGTATGGAAGACGTTTTTTTCCTTGACATATCCCGAGGCTTCGGTCGGCAAAATGATGTATCTTAAAGTTCATACATTTAAAAAGTATGCATGGTTGTTCAGAGCCGCTCTGTTAAGCAGCCATCTTGCGCCAGTTTAGATAGGAGGAACTGTAAATCACACACAGGAGAGGATGAGCGGTGCAACCATGTTTACTGAATGAATGGGCAGGAAATGACGGTACATACATATACATGTTCTCATGCCCAATCACATGCCACCCACAATCCCATAGTCAGAGGGAATAACATAATCCCTGGCGCCACCCTTTTTCTCTTTTTTTTTTTTTTTTTTTTAAATAACACCCCAACTTGTGCATTGTCCATTCACCAATAATATCTCAGCCTATCTGGCTCTCTGGTCTGACGCCCCGACCTGCGAGGCACTGTCACCTCTCTCTCAGCCTCAGGAGGAGGCACACTCTCCACTGACTGGTCCATTTCACATGTCTCAGGCACGTCTGCTGACGTGCCACCATGATACTGGGGTGACAGGGGCGGCTCTGCTATGGCCGGTGGAATATCAGGGCCACGTAGAGACTCCACAGGATCCTCATCGGACGACAGGCCAGCGTCCACTGGTTCCGTGACAGGAGACTGGTCCCTCACCTTGTAGCAATCACTCACTCTGACTCTGTAGGAGGTACGGCGCAGTTGATTACCCGTAAACTTCTGGATGTTACACCATGCTCCATCAACACTGACGACCAGGTATCTGTCACGGGCTCTTGACTTGTTCCGATCCCCATATAGGTACACCAGGTCTCCTGGTTGGAGGGATACTGGCGCACCTGCACGGCCGGATGGTGCTTTCGCTCTCATGCTGTAAGGGTGGTTGGCCACACGCTGCGACTGCTGTTCTCTGATGAGAGCCTGGTCATCCACTGGTAACTGCTGATGAGAGAACTGATCCCGCTGGAACATCATCTCACGGGCAGCCAGCCCACGTGACCTGACCCGGCTGTTCAAGCGGGCCGTGGAGACGGAGAGCAGCAGGGGTGTGACAGCTTTACAATTAGGCTCAATGCGTAAGATCTCACCCTGCAGTTCTTGAATAGCTCTCTCAGCCACCGGATTCTTGTTGATGTTCTTAACCCTGCCCACTTCCACGACCAGCCTGTGCGTGGCGAGAACCTCATCTCCTTCCAACGCAGCAAACCCTGGAGCTGGGTCAGTTCTGATTACTGCAAAGGGCCCATCAAGTGGACACACGCCTACGCACAGGCGAAGTAGAGCATCTCTGAGTGTCTCTGAGCGTTCATTCTCAATAATGGAGGTTAGTGTGAAGGATGTCACGCATTCTCGAACGACAAGAATGAATTGGCGTTCACGTCTAAACACATCTGCTGCGAAGGCGGCCCCAACGACCTCGGGTGGGTGACACGTAGACTGGTCAAGCATGAACGCCGGGGCCTTTTTCAGGGATGCACATCGATGGCACCCATCAGCTACACGTTGAACAGAAGCATCCATGTCCAAGGCATAGAAGTAACGCTGCACGATGGTTTTCAACTGGTGAGTGGACGGATGGTCAAGCTTAATATGGAGAGAAGTGAGTAAACCATCTAGAGCAGCCCTCGGCACTACAATGCATTCTGTTGATGCTGCAAGAGGAGTGTGGCGGCGGACAACCAAGAGGCCGTCCCTGGACAACGTGGCCACATTCAAGTAACGCTTCACATCCCGCACGTTCGTCAGCTTCTTTGACGGTCGTGTGCCCTGACGGAGATGAGCGCCCGTGCGTCTGAGATCTGAGCACTCAGACTGTATAGCCAGCCACGCTGACCTAGAGGTGAACGGCAGCTTCTGCGCTCCTCGCATAATGTCCTCAGTGCTCACCTGGCGCACAACAGACTCTGCAGCCACCTGCACAAATGTACAAATCTGGCACGTTGGATTGTCACACTCTGCTGCATTGCGGCTGGCAAAGTCAGACGGTAAAATCGATGCCCCCGCCACATGCCGCACGTGCACCTGGTACCGGCTGGCTGTTGACAGAAACGATGTGACACGAGGGCTTGCTGAGAACTCACCCCTACACAGTTTCTCAAAGGCCTGGACACATGGCTTGCTGTCTGTCAGAACACATGTCCTCTGAGATGACTGAATAATGTAGGGAGCAAAGTGCTTCACTGCTGCTGCTATTGACAAGGCCTCAACCTCACAGGGCAGCCAGGAGGCCTGATTTTTACGCAGCTTAGCACTAAAGTATCCAGCGACTTTCACAGTGTCCTTACAGGTGATATACAGCGTAGCTGCCAAACCTGGGTCCCTGACAGCACCATCAGTAACAATCCATAGCTGGTCAGCAGGTCGCGGCAATGTAACGGCATGAGCTGAGGACAAGGCCTTCTGGGAGTTACTAAAAGCACATAGCAGCTCGTCAGACCACTGGATCACATCTTTTGAGTCTCTGCCAGCAACCACATCATCAAGTGGTGCCAGTGTGGTAGCACAGTTTTTGAGTACACGAGCCAACACCTTGTACGCCCCAATGAATGAACGCATCTCAGTCACAGTCTTTGGGGGCGGGCACGCGGCCAGGGCAGACACACGGTGAGGGGTGGCACGGATGGTACCCTGACGCCACACCCAGCCTAAGATGGAAGTCTGTACGGGTGCTACGGTGGTCTTGGTGGCGGCAAGTTTCAGCCCACAATGCTGCAGGGCTGACAGCACCCTCCTCCAGACGGCCAACAGGTCATCAAGAGAGTTTGCGCCACAGTACATGTCATCTGCAACTTTGGCTATGTGGCCTTGCTCCAGAAGATCCCCGAACACCCTGCATGTCAGCTCCTCCAACGCTGTCTCCGACCCCGGCATGCCCATGGCACAGCGCACATACACACGAACACCCTTAAACGGTGTAACCACTCCACAGTACTTCCAAGAGTCTCTGGATAATGGAATTTGATAGAAGGCCTTTGTGAGATCCGTAGCAATAATGTACTTCCACTGCGCAATCAACCGTAAGGTGGAGTCAACGTCAGGCATAAGTGATGGTTGAGGTTTACTGTACCGGCCAACATCCGCGAATGCTGTGACAAGGCGAGAGCCGCCTCCTGCCTTCTTAACCAGAAAGGATGGGTTGACATACTCCACTGCAGCGCCGACATCCTCAGGCTTTCTGAAGACGCCCATCTGCTCCAGATTGTCAAACTGGGCCTGTAGCTCCTGCAACTGACCCCTGGAATACTGCGGGACCCTGCCTTTACGCTGCGGGGGTTGCACAGGCCCCATATTCACATTGGCTTGAAAGGGGCCCACAGCACCATTGTACCCTTTGAACTGTGGGTCAAACACAGAGTCAAACTCCCTGTGCAATGCCAGAAACTTGTCTCTGATTGCAGGGGACATAATGTTGTCTGGGTCCAAAGCTACAAGCTCAGCAAAGGGTGCAGATTTAGGCTTAAGGCTATTCTTAGGAGTTTCGGCTGGTAGTGAAACATCCTCACATGCTGGTGCGAATGTAGCTCTGACGCGGCATATGTGGTCATGTCTCTGGATCAACTGTGGCTCCCTGGTGAGGTTAGGGACTCGGATCTTCCCTGCCACGCCTTGAAGCAGCGCTGGGGCAAGCCACTGGTGTGTGTGTCTTTCGTCTACATGCGGCTCGACTGCCAACTCGCCCTCCACGTCACATAGGTCGGCCGGCAGGTCAAGCTCGATGTACTTCCCCGGCCATACTGTAGACTTGTCAGGTGCACTGAGTACGTGTGCACGCCGCACCGCATGTCTGTCGCCTTTGTGCTGGTTGCCATAATAGTAGGTGTTTTCACCCACACACACCTGATATTTGGCTGGCCTGATCGAAACGTCATTCTTCACCATAAACGGGATCCCAGCCAAGATGTCAGAATCAAGGTTCTCCACGACGAGGCCTTCAAAGTACAAGTTCTGCCCGCCTCTTTGAAAGCATGTTCTTACCTCCCCCACTACTTTCAGTGGAGAGGAGCCATCAGCCTGATGGGCCAACTGTGTGGTCTTTGTAACGGTGACGCCCAGTCTCGTAGCGCATGATGCCTTCATCATATTCCCTGTAGCGCCACTGTCAATAGTGAGCCTTACAGCTAGATGACTGTGAAAGGTGTCCAGATACGGGGATGCCTTGATGACCACACGCTGGACAACACTGGCTGCAGTCATCTCTTCACCAGCAAAGTTGTCTGACTCGCCCTCAGACTCACTCAGCTCCCCCGTAACCTGCCGTGTCCTTGCCATGAACTTTTTGTCCTCCGGGGGCAGAAAAGGGCACGTGCTCAAGAAGTGTTCATCAGCTCTTCTGGCCTCCTTACAGAGAGGGCACACCCTCCTCCTCGGACCCTGACTCATCTGTCTTGGCTTGGAAAATCTAGAGCTAGAAAATCTAGAACCAGACCTAGAAAATTCAGAGACAGCTGTGCGCATAGCCCTTGCGTCCTCTGACGCCTGTAGTTCATTTAACAGGGAATCAAGAGCCTGCGAAATCTCTGGCTTAATGGATGCAAGTGTGCGTGACCGTAGCTCTGTGCCATACCGTTGCTTCACAAGTCTGGGCAGCTCCTCATGCAGCAAGCGGAGCCATGTAAGCACAATAAAGTTCTCCAGTGATGGCGAGAGCTCCTCATCTTCTGTCACAACTTCTCCCATGTGACTGATTCCAGAGTCTTTGTGCAGCATATTATCCTCCACAAAAGCCATTAAGCGCTGAAATAAGTCTTCTGGTCTTTCATTAGGTTCCAATTTAATAGCAGCAAAGTCAATGAAATGTGCTCCTGTGCACTGAAATCCATAATGCTGGCGTATAGCTTGCCATATACTGTCAATGGAAGTAGAGTTTTTAACTATACTTTGACGTGAGATCACAGGGCAATAATTGGCTATTTGCCCCAGCATCAATTCCAGCATGCTTACTTTCTGTTCCTTTGTCCGCCGCTGGGGGCGGGGCACCTCGTCCCCGTCGTCAGTGAAGCCTCGGTGCGGAGATGCTCTCGTCTTCTTTTCCCACGCTGCGCCGTCCACAAGGAAAGGAGCGAATTCATTGTCCAGTAACAGCGTATACAGTAGATTCTGTCGCCAGTTCTCAAAAGAGTTCACGTTCTCTATCTTGGTTAAGCACCATTGCTTTGGTGCTCTGAGTGACGTTGCCATATTAGGCTATGTTGCGCTCTAAATCCTCTCGCGTTCTGACGGCAGACTGAAATCCACCGTGCGATCGTCTATCATAAGACTGTTAAATAACTCCTTTTTCGGCCTGAGACGTAAGTCCAATCGCCGCTGCCACCACGCCAGTTTAGATAGGAGGAACTGTAAATCACACACAGGAGAGGATGAGCGGTGCAACCATGTTTACTGAATGAATGGGCAGGAAATGACGGTACATACATATACATGTTCTCATGCCCAATCACATGCCACCCACAATCCCATAGTCAGAGGGAATAACATAATCCCTGGCGTTGTTTCTTTGTGCAAAATTTGGTGCTTGTATCACAAAGAGAACAATTATCTCAGTAGAGGCCGGGCTAGAACATGTAAAATCCACAAGGCCCTTTCGCCAACCCTACATAGGGTATGAGCATTGATGACGATAATGAATGGATGAATGAGGATAATGAATTGTCTTTGACGCCAGTGAAGCAATAACGATAGTAACTTAAAGTCATCTAAATTGCACACAGTAGCAAGTAGTGTGCGTAATAATTAAAACGCAGTGACATGGGATATCAAAGTATACCAGGGATGATGTGATGTAAGATATTGTGCTGTCTGATGTATAGTCTCTGGTGACAGATGAGTGTAATTGGTTAGCATTTCCAGCCTGTACATCGAAAGCGCTGAAAAAATAAATGCAAAGAAATGAAAGGCGATGCCCCACTGCCAAGTTGCCAACACCCCCTGCATATGTCCTAGATTCCATAATAAAAGACCTCTCACATAGTGTGTGAGTTTGCTTTTGCACCCCGGGGGAGCCACCCCATTCCAGCCCTAACACAGCTCTGATCTCACACTTTCGTTTTTTATTTGTAACTTTGGATTAAGACTAATTATCTTATTGCCTGAGCTTGTTATGTTTATTCTTTTGTTTTTGTTGTTTCAGTTTGTTTGTCTATTTTTCCTTTTCTTGTATAGTGTTGTGTGTTGTATAGTGTGTTGTTGTCCAAATAATGTATGTTTGAAAAATTAATAAACATATTATTCAAAAAAAAACAAAAAAACAACTTGATTCAATTAATGTAATTGTGGTTTGTACCCATTTAAGATTTTGCCATCATTAAAAAAAAAGAAAAACATTATTTATAATGCATCAATGGCAAAAGAATCAGCGTGAACACTATAGACGATTTCCTCGACTATTTCTGCCCGCCAATTTGATCTGAGGCCGCAGCAGCAGCTGCGCTACAAAACCATAGTTCATGTTTTGTGCGACAGTCTTGTATGATGAAGCAAGGCTTTGCTTTACCAAAAGACATACACATTTGAAACTTGGAGATACGAGGTTTCTGCCCGACAGTGACAATATTTTAGTGAATATGTTGCGAGGAAAACGTTGAGATAATAGCGATTTTGGTTAGAAGAACTGACTGAAAATAACTTTGTACTTCAAGTTTAAAATGATACTAAATATGTTTTCAAATCAAATTATCTCGCGGCACCCCTGGACTGCCGTCACGGCACCCCAGGGTGCCCCGTCACCCACTTTGAAAACCCCTGCTTTAGGCATTGTCCTAGCTTCCATAATAAATGGACCGCTCACATACAGTAGACATGATGCTATAATATCTCCTGTGTATATCCAGATCATGAGACGATGTAAATGACAGTAATTGGCCGTGTGTGTTTCTCCTCATGATCGCTGATATTATTAAGGGTATGGAGGGCCTCTCGATAACACCCATGTGATCCATCTCGCCGCCTCTCATTAGCAGGTACCATTACTGTGACGAGGTTCATACCCTGTCAAGGATGTGTTGATTCCCTCTTTCCTCTGCTGTTGTGACTACATTTAGAGTAAAATAAATAATTTCTAAGAATAAACCATTTGACGCTTTGGAATTATAGGAACGCAACGGCTGCCCAGGGTTTGTCATCTTCAGTTTTCGCTCAATTGAATTTTGAACCTGATATGTAAAAAAAAAAAAAAAAAGGCAAACACTGATGAGGTAGCTGCAGTAGTCTAGAGACCGGTTTTCACAAGTTTTCAAATTAAAATCTTTAGCATTGTAACACAATGCGTCGCACCGCTGAACATTGTAGATCGGCTATTTTCAAATGGCAAAATATATCTAGGGCTGAAGTGGTTAATTTATGTTTCATGATAATAAAAATGTACAAGCTAGTAGCTAAAGCTGTCAAATAATTGCAGTGGAGTAAAACAGTACAAGAATATTTGCCTCTGAGGTGTAGTAAAGTACTAAAAATGGGAAACAATACCTAAAAATGTGAAGCATTTTTAGGTATTGGTCATGTATTTGACCTCGGACCCCCAACTCAAAATATTTTGTTCCAGGGACCCACCAGAAGCAAAGGTTTTAGTTAGAAATCTTTGCTATAAAAGAATATATATTCAAAGATTTGCACACATTTTCAAGTAATAAAAATAAATAAATAACAAAATAGCAGATCTACAAGCTTGTATATCTGCTATTTTTGAATAGCTAAAGTATAGGTTCAAGTGGTTATGTGACACAATTGCGTTCCCGGTCTTAAATGGGTTAAGTACATGAGTACTTGAGTAAATGTACTTAGTTACTATTACACCACTGAGCAGGGACAGAGAATGTTAGAGAGTCAGGGGCTGACATTTCTAAAAGGACCTTTTGGTGAAAATATCGAAAATAGCAGACCTTCAAGCTCACTGCGACACATCGTGAACTTGGAGGTCGGCTATTTTCGGAGCTTGATACCACACCGAACTAAACATAATCAAGTCAATACTGGAGATGTGGCATAACGGCATGGATTTCTACACAGAGAGGGCAATTCTTTCAACATAAGATGCTGCATTCAAGTTCAGGAGAGTTTGGAGAAGGCAAATTCTCTTGAATTAACCTGACTCCGCCAGATGGTGGCAGCAGTGTGCCTGCTGCGCAAACATCTGGGACTGTTCAAAGAGAGTGGATATCGCCTTAAAGTCCCATTCCGGACCAATCAGCGGCAGCTACGTGCGGGCTCTGAGCGGCTCTAAACCAATAGAGTCTGACTGCAGACCGGAGGCGGATTCTGGTTGTAACGTCATGCAGACAGGCCGATATGAGTGGTTGGAGTTGTCACTCACAGACTGTGATAGAGAGACGGCCCAATCCAATCACCTGCTAAAGAACTTGAAAATAATTATATTCTCCACACTTGTATTCTCCCCATCTTGACAAAATGGTATATTCCCAGTTTCCGCAGGTCAGCTGCACAGGTGCAATGCATTATTGTTAATTGTGGCACGTTTACTAACATGCTTGAAGTTTAGCTTGAACAACCGCTCCAGGCTGCCATATCCAGCCCAAGAAACCGTGGAAACGGGGGAAAAAAATGTACTTCTTAAAATAAATGTATCATGCCTGTTGCTAAGGTATGGCAACATGACTGGACACCAGTCATGTTGCCATACCTTAGCTTTTTCTGAACTGGCGCCACTGAGGCTGCATGCGTTGGTCTCCCCGGGTTTTGAGTGCTGAGCCTCGGTGGCAGCCCAGCTATCTGAGGTCATGGCTCAGCATCTGTCTCTCAGAGATACCCCAACACCAACACGTCCAACCGTCAGCTTATCTCAGCCGCTGCTGCACCGCCACTAAGTGTGCCTGGCGCCCGCCCCCCCCGAAAAAATCGAAACTTGTCAGACACTTGCAGACATTTCTCTTTTTTTTTTTTTTTGGACATGCTAAGATATCAAGCTATGAGATCTGAATGATGAATTGAGGGACGGAGATCGGAGAAAGCAAGCACTGTCTGCTGAAGATCCAAGTGTTTTAGGACGAGGCATTATGCCGTGATCACTTCACAGATCTGAAAGCATGCACTCTCTAGTCACAAGAGCCTGACCGATGTACGGTATATCAATCTTATATATAAGAAAAGGAAAAAAGAAAAAGGAAGAAAGACAGACAGACATATTTGAAAATAGCCGATCTACAAGCTCACAACGCTGCTATTTTCAAACATTTTGTACTTTTACTTTTGGTACTTTAAGTACATTTTGATGCCAATACTTTCATACTTTTACTCAAGTACATTTTGAATTCTGGACATTTACTTGTAACGGAGTACATCTACATTGCAGTATTGATACTTTTACTCAAGTAAAGACATTGACTACTTTTCCCACCACTGTCTGCCAGTATGTCGCACAGACATGAAAAGGTAGACACCTCTTCCGGCTCTCTGGCACCCGTCTCGCCTTGGTGGGCATTTTTGATTGACAGGCTTGGAATTATTCTGTGTGCGCAACAGACAACAAGGTCGGTAGGCAAATCAGAGGCAGGTTTGAATGGAAAAGTCCCGGAAAAGACGCGGTGTGATTGGCCAGTAGTTTTTTTGAGTGGCAGCCTGCCCTCGACACTTCCTCTTTTGTGCCTATCAAGTTGGACGGGTCGCTCCAATCAACTGCAGCGGGTGGACGAGGTATCTAGCTTTTTATATCTGTGGTATGTCGTCGGATGCATCAGAACATTCCCTGAAAAAGTAATTTTTTTTGGAGGGGGCGGAGGGGACGACGTATACAAGGTTTCCAGACGACACGGACGCTGTGCTGCGTTGCGGGTCAACTGCACTGGGACGCTGTGGCCGTGGGCTTGAATCTATTAGAGTTCCATCAAAGTGTCAAAGTGAAAGTCAAGCTCCGCGGCTCAGCTGAAGACAGGAGACCAGAGGGCCGCTTACAAGCAGGGTGTCTGTGTGTGCATGCGTGCGTGCGTGTGTGCGTGCGCGCGCTTGTGTGTGTGTGTGCGCGTGTGCGTGTGTGTGTGTGTGTGTGTGTGAGGTGTTGAAACCTTGTATCTCTCCGATATATATGTATTTTTTACGTTTCTTTTTTCATCACTTGGAACCTGGAACCACTTTAACCATTATTTTATGCTTTAACTATTAAAAAAATTGCAGATATACAAGCTCACGTGCCGCGCTGCAAGCTTGTAGATCTGCTATTTCTGAAAAATCATGAAAATGAATGCAAATCTTTGAATATATCGCTTTTTTTAAAGCGAACATTAGTAACTCAAATATTTGCTTCTGATACATAATATTTCTGGGTTTCTTTGTGGGTCCTTGACATGACAAGGTTTGAGAACCGCTGATGATGGGAACCTTAAAAGGATTTAGAAGACATTTATAGAATCGGGTCAAAAATGTTCGAAGACTTGCACAAAATTAATGTTCACCATTTTTTGAAAACAGCAGATATACAAGCTGGCAGCGTGGCTCTATCTCCGTGCTGTGAGCTTGTATATCTGCTATAACAGTGTCAAGCTATAAAGTAGGGGAAAACAGCCTATCTACAAGCTCACACAACGCAGCTTGTTAGATCAGCTGTTTTGTTGTATTTCTGAAAAATGTCTGTTTGGGGACATGTGAGGTTTCCAACCGATGCATGTCCTCGTTGTTGTGTGGAAACGTTGTATGTCCAAAACCGTTTGTTTTTTATTTATCATTTTTTAAATGATTTAAACTAGTAAAAACAGCACCGCGAGGCGTCGTGTGCTTGTAGATCGGCTGTTTTGTCACTAGTTTTGTGCGATGGCCATATGACGAAGCAATGCTTTACTTAGCGAAAAAATGTACAAATTCGAAACTTGGAGATACGAGGTTTCTGCCCGACAGCGACGATATCCCACTGCTGTGACAAGCCAGCGGTGAGGTCTGGCCTTCTGCAGACCAGTGGTTCACTTTAATAAATAATGATGAAAATATAATAATTAAAAAGGGGGAGCTTGTATGTCTGCTTTTTTTTCAAGTGACGTGATTGATCCATGTATTGAGCACATTGCCACGGTATTGATCATGATTCCCAGACAGCAGTGATGGTGAAGAGGAAAAAAAAATCACACCCGTGTGAACTGAGCGGTGGTTCCCCCCAACCCCTTCCCCCCTGTGTGTGTGTGTGTGTGTGTGTGTGTGTGTGTGCGTGTGTGTGTGTGGGTGTGCCTGGTCTGGCCTGGCCTGAACAACAGCGCCCCTCCCTTAACATGTGTGGTCAGAAAAGGTTACTGCAGGCTACAGACAGACAGACAGACAGACACGCAGACAGACAGACAGACAGACAGACCCACACACGGCCACGTATAGGAGCGTTGTGACCACCGCTCAAAAAAAAAAAAGTGCATGTGGGCAGTGTTGTTTTTGACAGCAACTTTTGATTTAGTTTTAGTCATAGTCTTTTGAATAAAATGTCTTTTAGTTTTAGTAATATTAGTTACCTGAAAAGTTTTAGTTATAGTCTGAATTTAGTCGACTAAATATAAGATTTTAGGCGACTAAATCTACAGTTGATTTAGTCAACTGAAATGTATTTTGGCAGGCCTTGATGACATTGTAATGGCTGATTTTACACCTGGTTGAGTGCTGAAAATAGCCGATCTACAAGCTCACAACGCGTCGCAGCGCGACGCGTTGTGAGCTTGTAGATCGGCAATTTCAGCATGCAACAAAACATAAACCATTTTCAGCATGCAACCAAACATAAAATGACTCTCTTCTCCACTAGTCCCTCCCTAACTTTTAGTCTAGTTTTTATTTTGTTGACGAAATTGTCAATATATTTAGTCACAGCTTAGTTTTTATTTCGTTTTTATTTAGTTTTCGTCAGTGAAAAAAATGCAGTCACCAACATTTTTCGTCATAGTTTTAGTCGACAAAATCAACAGTGCATGTGGGGGGCCTCAGCCCCCCCCCCTGCATGTCTGAGGAGACCGCAGGGACATTTTTTTTTCTCCCTTCACCTCAAAATCTTTTCCAGCGCCGCCTCGGTGCGATCGGCCGCTGCAGGCGGTTGTTTTCCCTTTGCGGAAAACAAACGCGCAGCCTCTTCATTATAAAAAGGGCCCTCGCCGACCATCCTCCACACTCCCCTGACCTAATGACTTTCTGGAGAGCTAAAAGCCCTCGGATTAAAGCTCATCCGTATTTGGCTGTGCCTTTTGTCTTCCTTTGGTAGATGTCAGTCAGAGCTGTGCTATATATATGAGGAGTATGTCCTTCAATTGGTCTTTTCATTTTTTTATATTACATTGCCATCTCCTGTACCCCGGAGTTATGCAGGAACTCAGTTTCCCATGATCCTTTGGGAGATGACGTCATCAGGAAGTGAAATCCTCTGTTTGCCTCAATGCAAAACAAATAAAGAAAAATGGCATTATCTCGGAATTTATCTCCAGCTCGCGTTGACTTGTGAGGTAGATGTGAGAACTGTGTGTGAACATACACAAGGTGGACACGTAGGTCTTCAAAGTAAGGTAAATCAATGAAAAACACTGGCAGTGTTATGTTATGTTATGTTTCATTTATTTGATATGGACATCACAATCACATTGGACAAACCAGATGCATTGATATAAGTGATTTTAGCACAAGTGCTAATTCTCATCACCTGTCCACAGGAGGCTTTTCTATTTTACAATAATCAAATCTAACACCCAGTCAAGTACAGTAAACATTAATACTAGTCTAAAACCCAATCAAGTACAAAACAATAATACTAGTCTAAAACTCAGTCAAGTACAAACAATTATAATATGCAATTACTAATAAGAACTAACAATCCACAATCTGACCCATCATTCTGTAGGACATATAAAATCATAAGTAGCCATAATCAACACACACAGCAGGTAAGGAACAGAAACTATTCATGTGAGCACAGTTGATTTGATTTCAACCATAACTTGAGTCCTCTGTAAAAGACATTACCATCCGTCTCTAGTTTTAAGACTGTAGGCAAAGAGTTCCAAAGGTCTGCCCCCTTTACTGAGAAAGCAGACTGTTCGAATGAGTTACTGCAGGTGGGGACAATACAGTCACCATTTGTTGAAGCTCGTGTTGCTCTACCAGAGCTTGGACGTCTCTGTATCAGTCCAGAGAACAGAGGTGAGACATTATTATGTAGACATTTAAAAACCAGTTTGGTTGTACAAAAACTCACAAAATGTTCAAACGTAAAAAGGTTGTGTCTTCTTATAATACCACAGTGATGATATCTCATTGGTGTGAACTAATATTCCACCTGACAGAGACGATACCATAGGTATCATAGTGTGTGTGTGTGTGTGTGTGTGTGTGTGTGTGTGTGTGTGTGTGTGTGTGTGCGTGTGCGTGCGTGCGTGCGTGCGTGCGTGCGTGCGGTGGTGTAAAGTAACTAAGTACATTTACTTAAGTACTGTACTTAAGTACAATTCTTAGGTATTTGTACTTTACTTGAGTATTTCTAATATCCAATACTTTTACTTCTACTCCACTACATCTCGGCTTCAAATGTTGTACTTTTACCCCACTACATTTAGTTGAAAACTTTAGTTACTAGTTACTTTGCAGATATGAATTATAATATTCTAAAACATACCTAAACCACTTTAGCCCTATTTTATACCTTAGGCTGTTTGAAAATAGCCGATCTACAAGCTCACAACGCGTCGCATCTGCTATAGAAAAAAGAACATGTGATGAGAGAAGCACTACAAAAATCAAACCCGGTGATTATATCATGTAATTTGATTTATATTTGATTTTATTCTAACAAAGCTCGAATTATAGCCGGCAGCGGCACAGTATAATTACGTTAGCTTTCAAGATTTAGGCTCGCCGTTGACTGTTTTATCCCATTTGGGCCTAGAATTATTGAATGCTTTAACCTGTGGAAAAATAGCAGATGTACAAGCTCGCAGCGCGGCACCGAGTGCCGCGCTGCGAGCTTGTAGATCTGCTATTTTTGAAAAAAGTCGTAAAAATGTGTGCAAATCTTTGAATTATTTTTAAAACGAACGTTTTAATTTTGCTTCTGGGTGGTCCCTGGAACTAAATATGTTGAATGGGGGTCTGTGGCCAAATAAATATCCTTTTGGGGGTCCTTGACATGAAAAGGTTTGAGCACCACTGACATAGTAGTCTCTCGAGAACAGACTAACTGAGCTCCAGTTAAGTGAAAAGGACCTTTTCTTTGACGATGGCTGGCCAGATTGCTGACATAGAAACATAGGTTTAAAAAAAAAACTTGAGAAGGATTCAAAAGACACAAGTTTATAGAATCGGGTCAAAATTCAAATGTTCACAATTTTTCAAAAATAGCTGATCTACAAGCTCGCAGCAAGATTTGAATCATTCTAGTTATGCTCGTCACTTTTTTTTTTCTTTTAGCATGAGACAAAATGACTCGGTAAACCATATGGATGTTTGAGATGTTGGAGACTTTCATAACTGTGATGTTTTGATAATAAAATCCTACGCTTCATTGGAGCCGATCAGACGGTTCATCAAAGTGAAAACACTGCTGTATATTCAAACTTGTTTCAGAAGAACTCAGAGTGTGTTCCAGAACTCAGAGGATTGTTAAGACGACTTGTCGTCTGAGGGGTGTCGCACCAGATTCTGGGCCCTGGGTACAAGGATTCAC
Source organism: Nannobrachium achirus (assembly GCF_963921795.1). Classification (NCBI taxonomy): domain Eukaryota; kingdom Metazoa; phylum Chordata; class Actinopteri; order Myctophiformes; family Myctophidae; genus Nannobrachium; species Nannobrachium achirus. The sequence continues at coordinate 1,149,297 of NC_137829.1, forward strand.
TGCGGGCCCCCCATGAATGTTCTTCATGGGGGGAGGAGGGGGTTTAAGACTTGGAAAGCATTATTACACGTTATTTTGTGCTTTAACTATTGAAAAATCTCTTTGAATATTTCATAATCCTTCTAAGGTTTTTCTTTTTTTGAAAAACCTACGTTTCTATGTCAGTGGTGCTCAAACCATTTCATGTGAAGGACCCCCAAAATTATATGTATTTGGCCACGGACCCCCATCTCAAAATATTTAGTTCCAGGGACCCCCCCCCCAGAAGTAAAATTAGAGTTACAAATGTTCGCTTAAAAACATACATATATTCAAAGATTTGCACACATTTTCACGAAAATAGCAGATCTACAAGCTTGAATATCTGCTATTTTTCAATAGCCAAAGTATAAAATAATGAAGGCCCCTCCACCTTGGGCCCTCAGTCCCCCCCCCCCCCCCCCCCCCCCCTTGTGACGCCCCTGGTTCCCAGCCATATGAAAACCCCAGAAGACAATGTGTCTCGTTACTGTACTATTTATGCGTCACAAAGTGAACATGAATCGCTTAAAATCTGTCCAATGCCATTATTTCTTGTGTCTCCTCCGTTGATTGTCAGTGGAGGAAAAAGCAAAACAAAACAAGTATTTGTATGTAGAAATACTCCGGAGGAAAAGCTCCAGAATTCAAAATGGACTTGAGCGAAAGTACAAAAGTTTTGGTATCAAAATACTTAAAGTACCAAAAGTAGAAAGTACTTAGTTACAGTATGCAGAACGTCTATAAATGTGTATGAATAAATTGCATAAAAACCTTTGGAAAATAGCAGATCTTCAAAATCACAATGAGTTGCATTGTGACCTTGTAGATTGGCTATTTCCAAATGGCCGATATGTATAGTGTATGTTTTATGAAGTAACAGTAAATGTAGTGGAGTAAAAGTGCAATATTTGCCTCTGAGATCTGAGATGTAGTGGAGTAAAAGTGCTGAAAACTGGAACTACTCCAAAAACCTCAAAATTGTACTTAAAGATGGGGTGCCATGATTTTCCTCTCTATAAAACATGATTATCTACTATTATGATTATACTAGGAGGAAGAATTTTTCCAAAAAAGTGTACAGAAAGAGTTAAAATTATGTTTTTATGTGGCCACACCCACCATGCGTGGTTGTCATGGTGGGTGGTGACCCAGCTGAAGTTAGCCACACCCACGTGTGTTGGGTGAATGGTAATTAGGGGAGGGGTTGATTCTATGATGTAATAAGTATGGGTGTTTTTGGAACGGCACGTCTGTTTTTGGAACGGCACGTCTGACCCAGCAGGTCAGACGTGCAGAGGTGGCAGCCTCCAGCTAAAAACCCAAATAAAAAGAGAATGCATAACAACCACACCAGGGGGTCTAATGAAGTAACCTCCTAGACACATGAAAACCAGAAAAAGTACCAAACTATGGCACCACCTCTTTAAGTACAGTACTTGAGTAAATGTTACATTACACCACTGTTAGATTGTGGATGAGAGTTGCTGTTGCCGGGGACCAAAACATTAATTTCCAACTGATAAAACGTGACATGAAGTATTTTCTCCAGAAAGTCTCGACATCTTCTTCACCTTGTTATCGTGTCATCCGCAAAATGGCTTTGTTGGCTCTCTTATGGTCTCTGTTGGCTCTCTTATGGTCTTTGTTGGCTCTCTCTTATGGTCCGGCCGGTGGTGAGGGCGTTTTGTCATTTTCTCTTTCAAAGAAAACAAGACCTCTAAAATTCCCCGAATGGTAACAAACTCCCACCGCAATAATCTCCGGGCAGGGGCGTCACACCAAATTCTGGGCCCTGGGTACAAGGATTCACTGCGGGGCCCCCCATAGATGTTAACTATTGAAAAATAGCAGATATACAAGCTCACAGCGTGGCACCGAGCTTGTAGATCTGCTATTTTTGAAAAAGCTTGAAAATGTGTGCAAGAAAACGTATGTTTACATGTCAGTGGTGCTCAAACCCTTTCATGTGAAGGCCCCCGAAGATGATATGTATTTGGCCACAGACCCCCATCTCAAAATATTTAGTTCCAGGGACCCCCCCCCCAGAAGCAATATTTGAGTTAGAAATGTTTGCTTAAAAATTACATATATTCAAAGATTTGCACACAGATCTACAAGCTCGCTTGTAGATCTGCTATTTTTCAATAGCTAAGTTACTAGGGCCCCTCCACCTTGGGCCCTAGTAACTCAGTCCCACTCCCCCCCCCCCCCCCCCCCCCCCCCCCCTTGTGACGCCCCTGATCTCAGGGCCTATGGCTGAGCAAAAGAATGTGGAGCAGGTTTGTTATGTTTAGTTTACAAAATGATTCTGTTTGGAGGAGAGAGACATTTTTTGTCCCGCCGCGACCTCATCAGCGTTGCCAAGTCTGCTTATTATAAGTGACTTTGGTCGTGTTTTTTTCTGTAAAGTCTCTTGGAAATTATTATGATTGGGTTTCTGAAGTGCAGTGATGTTACTAGGTTTTCAATGTAATGGGTCCCGGGACCCACAGGTGGTCATTCAAATGGGTCCCAGAAAAGTTTTATGAGTCCTCAATATAAAGTTTACGCGCGCAAAATGGCGTCGGACGTCGGTGTTTAAGACTTTCTACGTGGATTGTATTTGTGTTAACGTAGGGTAAAGTAGGATGCTTTCACCCATGAACAATGGTGGTGTCTGTGTAATTTCTTTTTTTTTTCTTTTACCGCAACGCGGTAAATTATTTTAACATGGACTCTAATGGAGGCGCATCCCTGGGACCCCAGGACCATGACATGAATGAGTCCCTGGGTGACTTGAATGAGTTTTTGATGCGGGATGCGCATGTAATGACATCACTGGAAGTGTAATTGAGGAAGAAAGGAACTGGTCGGAAAATAACGTGTTCCTTCCACCCGCTATAACGTCCAACAGGGGAAACTACCTCCCCCTGTCAGGTGATAAGAAGCAGCTTGATTGCTTCTCATGCATTTAAGGAAGCATGAGCTCAGTTCAGGGTTAGGGTTAACCTCTCCCCAGGTTGGCAGAGGGAGAGCAGCGCCCAGGATTACAGCGTAGGCACTGGGTGAAAAATGGGTTATAAAATCTTGGGATAAAAATGTAAAAAAATAAAAAAAAAGGACAGGAACCCCAAATTCATATGTACATTATTTGTTGCTAGTTGCTTCTTTTGGGCTGGTTTTCATTAGTCTGGGATCACTTAACTTTTCGGGGTTGTAACCGGTCTGGAGCGGAAACCACAACACGTCATGTTGTAGTTCTCAAAGGACTACAATTTGCCGGAAAGATCAAACCGGATTCAGTTTTAACCCAAAATATTCCCCAGCGCTCAAGGACGTACTTTTAGGGCCTACCTTATAAACTCCTTGATGCGGAGTAGTTTTGCTTTTGAAAAATTAGTTCTGTATATGCATCTTTTAGTCCAACTGTTAGAGACTGGCAAGACTACACTAGGCTACTGGAGCATTTTAATAGGGATTGGGGAAACAAACGGGGGGAACCAAATCAAAGCGACGCCGCTTCTTCTAGTGGTTTCCGCGCTTCAGGTGGAAACCAAACTGCCTGTTGTGAACGAACACCAGGCTTTCCCCCAGAAAGCCTGGTAGGCGAGGTTAGTTTTCATAGGCCTGTCTGCTTGTTTCTCTCACCAAACCTGGCAACGCTGTCACAGCCTCCTTATGTTGCAAGGAAACGGCAGACGTGACGTAGTCCTGGTTTAAATGCTTTCCATTTCAATATTTAATGTCATCCATGGCGTCCTTGATGGCACCGCGTGTGCCTTTAGGCCTTTTGCATATGAATTTCATGTCCGTAAAAAGCCCCCATATATACCTGACATGTTTTACAGTGTGTAAAATGACATTCTCCCTGTTTCTAGTCTAACGGCTACACGTACCAGCAGTACCGCCACCATGACAGGAGGATACGCAGCTAGTGGAGAAACCTCGTACCTCTATGTTGTATATGGCTTCGACTCCTTCGAGTGCTGCGAGGCGTTGAGGGCTTGTAGATCGGCTATTTTGGGCTAAAGTTCTCCTCCGAATAGGGATGCGAGGGTTAATTTAAAATAATTATCCTATCACACAAGGATTTGGCGGCCCCCCCTGTAGTAACTCTAAGGACCCCCTAGGGGTCCCGGACCCCCTGTTGAAGACCCCTGAACTAGTAGGTTTGAGGTATCCATCCATCCATCCATCCATCCATCCAGCTAACATGGCGGTACGATGATGATGATGATGATGATGATGATGGAGATTCATTGGTTCAGGAGCTGAAAATAAAAAAAATAAAATAAGGATGGATGTCTTTTATCTGGAGGATAACGTGAGGCGGGGGCTGCCAGTCATTGTCCCAGTGCACCTTTAATTAAAGAGAGAACAGGAGATAGTATACGGGCCCCATGGGGAGAGCCAGAGAGCCATAGTTCCTTTCCTATTTCATTTTATAGCCGCTAGTATTCTCTTTTTTTTCTTTTTTGCAAAAGAACCTTCACCTGGCACCTCTACGTGACTCTGATCACAGGCAGCACTCATTTGAGGAGAAAATTGAATTTTCTCTCTTCTTCTCTCTCTCTCTCTCTCTCTCTCTCTCTCTCTCTCAGGATGTGTGACAATACGGTGAGAGAAAGAAACGCGGTCCTCGTGTTGTGTTCTTTTTTTAGGCCCACATCTGTCGCCTCGTTTAAAGACAGCGGGATGCCGGGATTGAGCCGTGGCGCGTTGCCACGTCTGCCTTTTTATAAGCGACTGTTTTTGGGGTCTTGTTTTCTTGTGTTTTTCGGTGAAGTCTCTTGTAAATATCGGCACTGTATTTGCGGGGTTGTGTTTTTTTTTGTTGTTGAAGGGCTTGTTTCTAAAGTTGCTTATTTAATGTTGTTTAAACCAGGGGTTCTCAACCTATAGGTCGGGACCCCCAGGGGGGTCCCCAAATTATTTTGGGGGGGTCCCCATATGATTAACTTAATGTGCATTAACATTGTTTTCTCACTCAAACCACCATAACGTTTAAGTGTATAGAGGGTATCTGCACATTTCTGTGACAATATAAGGACTTTTAAATACCTCTAAAATGACAAATTAAACATTGGCCAATTTGCTAAATATTAGAGCAGAAATTTTGAAACTAGCCGATCTAATGTAGATCTGCTATTTTCACGATAGAACCTTGTTATACAAAATGTAATACCTCAACTCTTAGTGCTTGTCAGGGTGGGGGGTCCCCAGTTAAAATATGATTATTTTGGGGGTCGTGGCCTGAAAAGGTGGAGAACCACTGGTTCCAAAACATGCTCACATGAAAAAAAAATATATATGTAGATATTCTTTTTCCAGGGACCCCCATTCAAGATTTGTGGTGTTCAGATGGTTCAAAAATATTCCAAATATTGGTTTTGCCCCCCCCCCCCCCCCCTTTTTTTTTTAAATAGCAGATTTACAAGCTCACAAACACATCACATTGTGTCGCATTGTGAGCCTGTAGCCAATGCAACAACATCCTCTCATTCCTTATCGTTTATCGCTTTAAAGTGGTCAATTAAACTGATCGGTTCGCTTCTTTTTTTCTTCGCTTGTTTCTCACGCAAAATCTGGCAACCCTGACAGTGGCATGACCAAGCAATTTTCCAACAGACTCTTCCTTGATAACCAAACACACGGTGGTGGTGTTGGTGGTGGTTGTTGTTGAGATCGTGTGAATGAACTGAGCTCTCATGCATTGCTGTCCCTGCCTGGTCGTATGACACCGTGGCACACAAGCGCACATCGCGTTACAGATCGGCCGTTTCCGGCGCAAGCCGGGTGCAAATCAGTCGTGCGAAATCAGATGCACCGCGTGGAAATAAAGGAATGACGTTGTACAGATGTGCCGTTTCAACTGTTATGTATTTACTCAGGGGCGTCACACCAAAGTCTGGGCCCTGGGTACAAGGATTTACTGCGGGCCCCCCATGAATGTTAAAGGAGCTATAGTCAACTTTTTCTTGACAAACGGATGCTAAAATAAAAATAATGTTTCGAAAATATTTTATAAGAAAATAAGCTTCATATTGTGTTTCTATTCAAAAATGACCACAAAAAGCGTAAAATAATGATAAAATAATCATTTTGGCCATTGTCAGACCGACAACTTGTTTACATTCTACTCTATAGACTAGGATGTAAACAAAGTGTCGGCCCTACAATGAAAAAGTTGACTATAGCTCCTTTAACTATTGAAAAATAGCAGATATACAAGCTCACAACGCGGCACCGAGTGCCGCGCTGCGAACTTGTATATCTGCTATTTTTTCATGTCAAGGACCCCCAAGATGATATGTATTGGGCCATGGACCCCTATCTTTAAATATTTAGTTCCAGGGACCACCCAGAAGCAAAATTTGAGTTACAAATACATATATTCAAAGATTTTCACACATTTTCACGACTTTTCAAAAATAGCAGATCTACAAGCTCGGAGCGAGGCACTCGGTGCCACGCTGTGAGCTTGTATATCTGCTATTTTTCAATTGCTAAAGTTACTAGGGCCCCTCCACCTTGGGCCCTAGTAACTCGATTAGAAGCAAGAGCAAAACAAGGTGGGTGATAAGGGATATGTAACGTATAACTGAGAAATTGGATCCCTTACAGCAGTGGTTCTCAACCTTTTCAGGCTGCGACCCCCAAAATAATCATATTTTAACGGGGGACCCCCCCACCCTGATGAGCACTAAGAGTTTGTCATTACATTTAGTATAACACTGTTCTATTGTGAAAATAGCAGATCTACATGCTTACAACGCCTCGCGTTGCAAGGCGTTGTGAGCATGTAGATCGGCTATTTTCACACTTTCTTCCTCTAATATTTGACAATTTGGCCAGTGTTTAATTTTTCATTTCAGAGGTATTAAAGGACAACTTTGATGTTTTACAACAAGGGTTCATATTTTAGATTGTAAATAAAGAATATAAAAGATCAGTGTTAAACTTATTTCATTTACTTCTTTCTATTGTTTTAGAGATTCTTATTTCAGTGGCTGCATGGGGGCATGCGTACAAGTGGCTAAATATGTCATTTTACACAGAATAAGCCCATTCCCAAGATACAACGCAACCTTTCATGGTTGGATGTGACTTATGGGGGCTAGAAGTGTTACTGTAAATAGCAATAAAGAAACTGCTGGCTTATTGTGTCTAAAAAGACATATTTAGCCACTTGTACGCATGCCCCCTTGCGTACGCATGCATGCCCCACATTTTAGCACGGTAAACGCAATAAAACAATAGAACGAAGCAAATGAAAACATTTTAACACTCACCTTTTCTTATCCCTAATTACAATCTAAAATATGAACCCTTGTTGTAAAAAAAACTAAAGTTGTCATTTAAAAAGTCCTCAAATTGTCTCCTTAGAAATGTGCAGACATCCTCTAGTCTATACACTTAAACTTTATGTTGGTTTCTTTACTGTTGTGTGAGAAAACAGTGTTGCACATTAAGTTAATCATCTGGTAAGATAATTGGGGACCCCTCTGGGGGACCCGACCCACAGGTTGAGAACCACTGCCTTACAAGGTCCCTTGAGGGTCCCTTTGCGTTAAATAAACTCTCCAGGTATGGCAGTGTAATGCCACTTTGTGTGTCTATTACTGTACATGTGTGCCACTTTGTGTGTCTATTACTGTACATGTGTGCCACTTTGTGTGTCTATTACTGTACATGTGTGCCGCTGTACACTTGGGTATATTTTGTGTGCTCGACATGTTGTGCTCACCACCAGTCTCTTTATGTTTTTATGAGTCATTTACATGCCCTTTACCCCCCCCCCCCCCCACCCCCTCCACACACACACACACACACACACACACACACACACACACACACACACGCACACGCACACGCACACGCACGCACACGCACACACACGCACCCCACGGCTGATAGTTGTAATTTAAATTCAGATAGGGTGAGGCACTCATCCGTTGCGGTGCGTAATCTCACCCAAAGAGTCAGGCCACTGGTTTAGAAGCAAATTGGCTCGAACAGCTGGAATCAAGCTGTAAAAACGGCTAACTAGAGGGCAAAAAAAAAAAAAAAAAAGACTAAATTAAGAAAAGCACTCCCTAATAAGAGCATTGTGGATCGTTTCAATCAGCCTATAAACAACCAGGAAACTGTCACTTGTATGCAAACAGGAATACTCAAGTGGTCCAAAGTAAAAATTACAAAGTGTCTTGCAAGACACCAGTCATGTTGCCATACCTTAAGAAGTACATTCTATTTCCCCCCGTTTCTACAGTTTCTTGGGCTGGATGATATGGCAGCCTGGAATGGTTGTTCAAGTGCAGCTAAACTTGGCATGTTAGTAAACGTGCCACAATACCTTGTTAAAGTGACCATTTTTGTTACATTTTGTAGTTATTTTACTGTAATTTAACAACATAATACAGATAGACAAATTAAGAGACATTCATGGATTTATATTTAAAGGTAACTTTTATTTTTCCCCCCTCCCCTATGGCAGCTGCATACCCCTGCCCTACCCATACGCCCCTGCGTCCCACTCCCAGAGTGCTGCTTCCTTCCTTTCCTGCCCACCGACCCCCCCCCCCCCCCCCCCCCCCCCACAGATAAGGCAAAATGGATGGTGATGCATAGCGTGTGAAAAAAAACAAAAAAAAAACAGGAGTGTGTTTACATTTAAACGGTGCCAATTTACTGCTTGAGAGCAACAGTTATCAATTCCGTCGAGGCCAAGGTAATAGAGAGAGAGAGAGAGAGAGAGAGAGAGAGAGAGAGAGAGAGAGAGAGAGAGAGAGAGAGAGAGAGAGAGAGAGAGAGAGAGAGAGAGAGAGAGAGAGAGAGAAGGTAATTGACTAGGAATTTAATTTTCTCAGTCCAAACATGATTACGGCGGTGGCTTAGTGGCTCGTCTGCAAATGCAGGATTTGTCTCAGGTTGTTGAGGTTGGAATTCAATCAAAGAAGAAGAGAGGGAGGTTGCTATTGATAAAGTGTACGGATGCCCTCCGCACCAAAGGCACAAAATGAGTTCCAGTGGCCTGATTTCACAAAATGCGTTTTACTATAATTTCTAACAAATGGGTATTGACGGAATGGGACATAATCATAATCAGAGCGAATCAATTACGTTCGATTATGTTTGTCTTTGGCAGCAAAAGGATCTTTTTTTTTCTCTCTCTCCCCATCTCCTTGATGTCTCTTGGTTGGATGTAATGAGCATCAACCAACTGTATTATTATTACTTTAGTGAAATTTAAATTAAATTCCGATGACGGTGCTGTGTAACGCGACTGCAGGAATGAGAGGATGTTGTTGTCATATAACTCAGTGGTTCTCGCTGCGACCCCCCAAAATAATCATATTTTAACTGGGGACCCTGACGAGCACTAAGAGTTGAGGCATTACGTTTTGTCTAACACGGTTCTGTTTTGCGAGGCGCTGTGAGCATGTAGATCAGCTATTTTCACAATTTCTGCCTCTAAAAGTATTAAAGTCATTACATTTTTAGACTGATTAGCACGAAAAAACCCTAAGGCCCCCGACTAACAGTAAACAAACCAACATAAAGTTTAGGTGTATAGAGGGTAGCTGCACATTTCTAAAGTGACAATTTACAGACGTTTTAATACTTCTAAAATGACAAATTAAACAAATTGTCAAATACACTGCTCAAAAAAATAAAGGGAACACCCAAAAAACCCAACATAGACCTGCCAGTCCATGTGTTCTCTGGCAAATGTCAATCGGGCTGCACGGTGTTGGGCTGTGAGCACAGGCCCCACTTTTGGACGTCGGGCCCTCATACCACCATCATGGAGTCTGTTTCTCACAGTTTGAGCAGAAACATTCACATTAGTGGCCTGCTGAAGGTCGTTTTGTAGGGCTCTGGCAGTGCTCCTCCTGTTCCTCCTTGCACAAAGGACCAGATAGCGGTCCTGCGGCTGGGTTGTTGTCCTCCTACGGCCCCCTCCACGTCTCCTGGTGTACTGGCCTGTCTCCTGGTATCGCCTCCATGCTCTGGACACTGTGCTGGGAGACACAGCAAACCTTCTTGCCACAGTGCGCATTGATGTGCCATCCTGGATGAGCAGCACTACCTGAGCAACTTCTGTGGGTTGCAGATACCGCCTCATGCTACCTCTAGTGGTCAGGGCACTGGCAAAATCCAAAACTAACCAAAAATCTGCCAGAAAGGATGAGGACAGGCAAATGGTCTGTGGCCACCACCTGCAAAACCATTCCTTTTTTAGGGGTTGTCTTGCAAATTGCCTCATTTTCACCTGTTGTCTTTTCCATTTGCACAACAGCAGATGAAACTGATTCATATCAGTGTTGCTTCCTAACTGGCCAGGTTGATATCCCAAAAGTGTGATTGACTTGGAGTTACATTGCAATGATTATGCGTTCCCTTTATTTTTTTTGAGCAGTGTATTAGAGTCAGAAATTGTGAAAATCGCAGATCTACATGCTAGATGTACAGTAGATCTGATATTTTCACAATAGAACCGTGTTATACAAAATGTAATGCCTCAACTCTTAGTGCTCGTCAGGGTGGGGGGGGGGGGGGTCCCCAGTTAAACTATGATACTCTTAGGTTGAGAACCACTGTTCTAGAGGATCCCAACAACAACCCTTGTCATAACGGTCATCGATTCAACGCTTGATTAAAAGCCGCTGGGGCAATGATGGTGATCCCCCCCCCCGCCCCCCCCCCCCCCCCCCGCTCCAAGAGTGCCCCCTCGACCCTGTCAGTCACTGTTAAAGGGGCAGAGTTTCTCGGCAGAGCGGTAACAGCTGCTATCGGAGCCTGTATGTTTCAAGCCGTTCCCAGGAGGAGGAAGCTGCTAGGCTAGCATAAGGCCAGGTGGCATCTTTGACTTTGACTTGAAGTAAAGTGCATGTTAATAAGTGTGTGTGTGTGTGTGTGTGTGTGTGTGTGTGTGTGTGTGTGTGTGTGTGTGTGTGTGTGTGTGTGTGTGTGTGTGTGTGTGTGTGTGTGTGTGTGTGTGTGTGTGTGTGTGTGTGTGTGTGCGCGCGCGTGCGTGTGCGTGAGAGTAACAGTCGTGGTTTGACTTTCACACTTTGGCTGCTATTGTTCCTCCACCGGCCCTGGTGGAGAGTGACTGAGTACATTTACTTGAGTATACTGTTACTTAAGCCAGTGTTTCTTCTCAACCACTGGTCCTGGGGACCTTTGGTGTGCCCCTGAGAAGGGTCAAGTGTGCCCCTTGAAACTGCTTGAAAGCCAGTATTGTATTTATCATTTTAAAAATGATTTAAACCGGTGAAAACAGCCGATCTACAAGCACACAGCGCCTCGCGGTGCGAGGCGTTGTGTGCTTGTAGATCTGCTGTTTTCACTACTTTTGTGCGACAGCCTTGTATGATGAAGCAGGGCTTTGCTTTGCGAAGAAACGTACAAATTTGAAACTTGGAGATACAAGGTTTTCTTCCCCACGACATTTACACCCCCGTATTATGTTGGTGTGCCCATGGATTCTTGGGACATGAAAAGTGTGCCCATGCTGAAAAAAGGTTGAGAAACACCTTACATTTCAATACAGCAATGCATTATTGAAAATAAAACATACTTTGTAATTTGTACATTTGTATAGGCCTACTTAAAAAAAAACATGCACTTTTGAATTCAAGTACGTTTTTTCTTTTTTTTTTTTTACACCCTTTTACTCAAGTACAAATTTGACAGAGCAACTTTCAATTCTAGTGTTGTAATTAGGGCTGTCACAATTATTACATAATCGTCTAATCGCAATTACTTGACATAATCGCAATTATTTTGGCATAATCGTCATAATCATTTACATGTTGAACAATGTTTATAATGTTCAAAAATGTAAAAAGTAGTGGAAATAGCAGATCTACAAGCTAACGTGTCGCGATGCGACGCGTTGTGAAGTGTACATTTGTCAAATATGTCCTTCATTTCGTTGTATATTTAGGTTATGTGTCATATCTGCCATGTGCAACATCAAAGCCTACAAGCCAAACAGAATTGTAATTTTCAATGATAGAAACAAAATTACATTTTTAATAGCAATTATTTGAGTGACAATTAATCGTCATGTAAAATGTCATAATCATGACAGCCCTGTAGTGTTGTAATAATATTCTAGCCTATACTTTGACTCTCTTGTTTCCTTCTCCCCTTGGTGCGGTGTGTATAATCTAAGCCTCTCTCGCTGCCTCATCCCTCCCGTCTTTCTGTGCCAAATAAAACAGAGAGGATCGCACCTCTCCCCGCCACAGCAAACACACTTTCTTATTACCGTGGCAGTTTGTGTTACAATAACCTTGGGCAGCAACCTTAAACATGCACATTGCACACGCGCACACACACACACACACACACCACAAAACACACAAAAATGTCTTCTAATTTATGGGTGGCACACTGCAGGGAGGTAAAACATTATGCCTTGTCCATACATGCTAATGAATCATGAGATGTTACACAACTAAACAGGGGTTTGTTTCAGCCACCCTCCACCCGTGTTTCTGTAAAAAGCAGACCAAAATTGCTTAATATAGAAGTTAAATGAGAAAAGTAGCACGCAGTCATGGATAAAAAAATATATATATATAAATATATTTGTGCGGTTGTGTCATCAGTCAGTGGTGTCACACCAAATTCTGGGCCCTGGGTACAAGGATTCACTCACATGTTGTGCTTTAACTATTGAAAAATAGCAGATATACAAGCTCAATGATTTTTGAAAAATCGTGAAGATTTGTGCGGAGTCTGAATATTTCAAATCCTTCTAAGGTTTTTTGAAAAAAAATATGTTTCTATGTCAGTGTTGCTCAAACCTTTTCATGTGAAGGACCCCCAAATGATATGTATTTGTCCACGGACCCCCATCTCCAAACATTTAGTTCCAGGGACCCCCAGAAACAAAATTTGAGTCACAAATGTTCGCTTAAAAAGTACATATTCAAAGATTTGCACACATTTTCACAACTTTTCAAAAATAGCAGATCCACATCTACAAGCTTGCAGCGCGACAACTTTGTGCCGCGCTGTGAGCCTGTATATTGCTATTTTTCAATAGCTAAAGTATAACATAATCCCAGGTCCCTCCACCTTGGGCCCTAGTAACTCAGTCCCATTCATGATTTGAACCTTTTTTTGGATAAAATACAAACGTTGTAATATTACAACAGTGGGCCTTAGAGGGTTAAATGACGACAATAATAAAAGAAAGGAGCGGTTTCGCGGTTTTGGAGTTACAAGGTTTCGGCGACAGTATCAGTGAATATAATTCTAATCACGCCTAATGATCTGTGCAAGAATCGAGCCGGTCTCTATAGCCCTTCCTCCTCACATAAACCACTACTACTGTGTGTGTGTGTGCGTGTGCGTGCGTGTGCGTGTGTGCGTGCATGTGCGTGCATGTGCGTGTGTGCGTGCGTGTCTCCATTCTCCGTATTTTCTAAAACATATGTTTTTTCCTTGTAAAATCCGTCCTTATATGGGGATTTCCGTATCTGTCTGCCTGTTCACCTTTAATGCCCAAATATGGAGTGGTGGCCAGTCTGTGATGTCAGCGCATGCACTCCATATATGGAGATGTGTCCGTTTTATCCATATTTTTGGGGTAGAAGTCAGTCTGGTCGGGATATTGTTCTTGATATAAGAGTTGAAACGGCACATCTGTAATGCACCATTTACAATTTACATTAGATTCACTGTAACACAGGTTATGAATTATTTCGTTTCATTGTCTTAAAAGTAACAGGTTTGCGACCGACGGCGACAATGTGTGTGAATATGTGTGTTTTTGAGGGGACAGTCGAGGGTGTGTGTGTGTGTGTGTGTGTGATGCTTGTAGATCTGCTGTTTTTGCTAATCTTTTTCAAAGCGAACATTCGTAACTCAAATATTTGCATCTGGGGGTCCCTGATACATAAGGGGGTCGGCAGCCAAATACATATAATTCTAGGGGGTCCTTGACGTGAAAAAGTTTGAGAACCACTGACGTAGAAAACAATTCTAATTTAGAAGGATTTATAAGACATTTATAGAATCGGGTCCAAAAGATCAAAGCATTTTCACTATTTTTTCAAAAATAGCAGATACACAAGCTTGTGTATCCATAGAGTTGTGTATCTGCCTTGTGTATCCATAGAGTTGTGTATCTGCTATTGTTCAATAGTTAAAGCACAGAACAATGGTTAAAGGAGTAGTTCACCCCCAAAATGACTTTTTTTCTATAGATTACTCATGCTATGGAGAGTAGAGTTCAATAATATTTTTTGTTTTTTGTCACATATTCCTAGACAAACATTTGATTCGAGTACATTTACCCCCATTGATTCCGGAACGGGTCCCCATCCGGAACGAATGGGGGTAAATTTATTGTTATCACATTTTTGTCTTAGGAATGCGACAAAAAACTAAAAATATATTGAACTCTAGTCTCCATGGCGTGACTAATCAATAGAAAAAAAGTCATTTTGGGGTGTGAACTACTCCTTTAAGGTGATAACGCGTAGTAAACGTTTTTAAAGTGGAATCCTCGGACTGCATGTGTGATATTCCGGGCGGCAGCTCTCAGATGGTCTCTTCATAGCGCTGGGGTCTCTGGGCGGCTGACCTTATTCCCCGTGACATTTTCAGCATTAATCTGCAGTCAGGCGACGTGCTGGTTGTGATGGAGTGCCTGCCTCTCCGCCGCTTACATTGTGTCGCTGTCACGCCGTTTTCCAGGTGACACACAGGGGTCGCGTCGCGTCTCCGCGCCTCGGGCGGCGGCGGCGGCGGGCAGGGAAGAGAAATCCAGATTTGATACAGTTAAGCTGCAAACGGAGGTCACCGCCAGTCAGTGGCGTCAGTTCAGCAAAAGCTAGGGTATGGCAAAGATGGGAGTCCTGGAAAAGAGGCATTACATTTTGTATAGTCTCGCGTGGCCAGACTGTTGACGCCGCGATTTGGGAAATGCTCCCGTCAACAGTCTGGAGCACGGAAATAGAAACGATGAGTGCGAGGGAAATAGAAACGAATGAGTGCGAGATAAAGCGGATGTGACGCAACCGCTCCCTTGGTTCAGTAGCAATAACATGTCCTACTGGAAGCGTTGAGTCTCCTTTCAATATTTCTGGGGGCGTTATTTTGTCTTTCTCTGGTGTTATTGGTGTTACCTCCATGATGTTTTCAAACGTTTTCTTAAACTATACACCCATAACAAGAATAGGCCGCTCGAATGACTTTGTCTGAGCTAGTGTGTTTCTGTTATGTTTCCAGTGGGAACTACAGTTCAGTGCAGCACTGGCTACTTCCGATACTCGCCGTTCGGGAGCTACCGTTCCAGACCTCTATATAGCATTCGGAGATTGTGGAATAGTTGTCTGGCTACGCGAGGACTACATTTTGTATAACACGGTTCTATTGTGATAATAGCAGATCTACATGCTCACAACGCCATCAATGTCTAAAAAAAAAGAGTTTTGTCAGTTTTTTACACAGGTTTCTACGGTTTCTTGGGTCTGGATATATGGCAGCCTGGAATTGTTGTTCAAGTGCAGCTAAACTTGCCACATGAATTGCTCCTGTGCAGCTGACCTACAGAAACCTGGGAATTTACCATTTTATCAAGATGGGGAGAAAGTGTGGAGAATATAATTATTATAGCCTACTTGTTAAAGTGACCAGTTTGTTAAATTTTGCATTTGTAGTTATTTTACTGGGCAGATAGACAAGAGACATTCATAGATTTATATTAAAAGTAACTTTTATTTCCCCCCTGGACCCAGGGTATGGCAGCTGCATACCCCTGCATACCCAATTGACGCCCCTGCGCCAGTCGGTGGTGTGAAAAAAAGTACTCGCGTGTTTTACCTTGAGTAAAAAGTATCAATACTGCAATGTAGAAATGCTCTGTTACTCTGTTACGAGTGAAAGTCTAGAATTCAAAATGTACTTGAGTGAAAGCATCAACATGTACACCAAAAGTAAAGTGTACAGAATGTTTGAAAATAGCGACACGTTGTGAGCTTGTAGATCGGCTATTTTCAAATAGCCAAGGTATAAAATGTTTTATATTGCAAATTTGCAATGTTTTATAATATTATAATTTATATCTGCAAAGTATCCTAGTAACTTAACGTTTTTCAATAGTTGTAGTGGAGTAAAAGTACAATTTATTTTCAAATACCCGCATCCTAGTAGTCGCTTATATTTGTTTTCATAGACCTGGTTGCTTATTTCTCTCCGCGAGATCTGGCAACACTGGTCCACCGCTAGGGTTATGACATGGTTATCTTTATCGCCTTGCAGACACCGGCATTGTAGAGTACGTTTTTTATGTTTATCTTGTTATTAATGTTCTGTGTCCACATGTTATTCCTTGATAGACCTAGATACAGTAACTTCACCGATACAGAGGGAAATTCAGTTTGCCGCGGCCGGCATCAGGCCAGGGGTATAAAATAGGATAACGGAATAATAGACAGTTTTTCTTGTCATTTTCATTGCTTAAAAATGTCAAAAAGACATGATGAAACGGACATGGAAAAAAACAAATGGGGCGGAAAAACATAAAAAAAAAATCTTTGTTTGGCTTTGCCTTGAAGTCCACCGCGAGGCTTCAAAATAGATGACGCGCTCGCTCACGTTGTTCTCTTTCTGAAGTGTGTTTTTGACTACGTCGTCACTTCAAGAGTTGTCAAAATGTCATCCGAAATAGAAGGGCTGTAATCTTCTCCTCATTTTCTTTCTCTTTCCTGCGGGAAAACATCTGAGCGGAACGCGCCGCAGCGGCCTCTCTTCCGGGAGAATGACTTACAGAGTGAATAATTATCGTGACAGTTGTGCTAGTTTTTTTCTTCTCTTTCTTTCTCTCTCTCTCTCTCTTCCTTCCTGCTACTTCCTACTGACCACAGTGTTTTTGTATTAAAAAACTCATAAGTCATATTTATGTTCATCGAGGCTCGTCCATGATTTCCCTCAGGCGGGGGAGATCTTAATAGCAGTACATGAGACGTTCATTTATCATGTAACGCTAGCTGTGAATGTGATGGAACAACAAGGTAAACGTGGGGGGAAAGCAGGCGGGCAGGCGGTTGTTTTTTTCTTTTTTTAGTGCTTCGTCACACATTATCATGTCAAGGAGCCACCATGTTGTTACGTGTTAACTCATTCCCTGCCAGTGTTTATTTTGGCAGCAAATGTTTGATTTAGTTTTAGTTGCATTCTTTTAGTCTAGTTTTAGGCGACTAAATATCATAATATTTTAGTCGACTAAATGTACAGTTGATTTGTCGACAAAACGACGCGTTGTGAGCTTGTAGATCTGCTATTTTCAGAGTGCAACACCCGAGTACAACCAAACATAAAATTACTCTTCTTTTATTTCTACTGGATCTCTTCTCCCACTACCGTGAAATTTTAGTCTAGTTTTTATTTGTTGACAAAACTGTCAATATATTTAGTCATAGTTTTAGTTAGTCTGGGTTAATAAACCAGACCGAACACAACAACACCCCCTAGCGGTAGTGGTGTTGTAGTACGGTCTGGCACCGATCCATTGAGATTCTATTTCCTCAACCAGCTTCAAGGGTTGGCCAATCAGGGTTTTATGCTTGGGGCACGTGGTTTCTGTAGGCCTGGGGCACGTGGTTTGGGGCAAACCCCAGAAATTAAAACTCTTCCTTAAATCCCAGACTCTCTTCCCAAAACAAAGTGTGTGATAGAGGCTGGCAACGCCAGGCAAAGTTTTAGTCATCATAGCTTAGTGTTTATTTAGTTTCTATTTAGCTTTCAAAAAAAGGTCATAGTTTTAGAAATCAACACTGGAACATCAGCCACGGGAACAGTGTGGTGTTTTGACGCTGGATGGCGCTGTGTCACCAATTATTTCCAGATTTCCCTGGATGTCAACTGACACGTTGATGACGTAACCGGAACAAAAAAAAAGCATTTTTACACTCTCAAGAGTTAAAAATCGGGTCCATTTGGTTACCAACTCTCTGTCATTTAGCTGGGGACCACCTGGAACCGCCCCTCAAGGACCACTGGTCCGGGGCGTCACAAGGGGGGGGGAAAAGGTGGGACTGAGTTACTATAGGGCCCAAGGTGGAGGGGCCTTAATTATTTTATGCTTTAACTATCATAACATTGCAGATATACAAGCTCACAGCGCGGCACCGACTGCCACGCTGCGAGCTTGTAGATCTGCAAAAGTCGTGAAAATGTGTGCAAATCTTTGAATATAATGTATTTTTTAAGCGAACCTTTGTAACTTCTGGTGGGTCCCTGGAACTAAATATTTTTGACATGGGGGTTCCATGGCCAAATACATATCATGTTGGGGGTCCTTCACATGAAAAAGGAGGGAGGGCTGGGAAAAAGTTTGAGCACCACTGACATATAAACATAGGTTAAAAAAAAAAAAAAAAAAAAAAACCTTAGAAAGATTCGAAACATTCAAAGACTTGCACAAAGTTTCACAATTTTTTGAGCTTGTACATCTGCTATTTCTCAATAGTTATAGCACAAAATGTGAGATGTACCCAGGGTCCAGAATTTGGTGCGACACCCTGCCACTGGTGTCCCCGGACCACTGGTTGAGAACCACTGTACTTTGCCGATCCACTTGTCTCCTGAACCCACCTTGACGAGCACTGCTTCTCAGGGAGTGAAACATCAGGCCCTGCCGGCCGTCCGAGCACCCCTCCCTCCCCCGTCGATATGTTTCATCACTCGGTCTGTAAAATACACTTTTATGGATCTGTTGACGGACTGTCCTGGCCGGTCGTTACACGCCAGCGTGTCTCAGTCTCTCCCCCTCACAGAAGGTTGAGAATGCATTAAGTCTCAAATACCGGGAACGTGCCGAAGTCGTGTTAGATTTTAACCACTTTAACCACGTTATTTTGTGCTTTAACTATTGAAAAATAGCAGATATACAAGCTCACAGCGCGGCACCGAGTGCCGCGCTGCGAGCTTGTAGATCTGCTATTTTTGAAAAAAT
>NC_137829.1:1168481-1228481 GCF_963921795.1 Nannobrachium achirus
GCAGTGCTCCTCCTGTTCCTCCTTGCACAAAGGACCAGATAGCGGTCCTGCGGCTGGGTTGTTGTCCTCCTACGGCCCCCTCCACGTCTCCTGGTGTACTGGCCTGTTTCCTGGTATCGCCTCCATGCTCTGGACACTGTGCTGGGAGACACAGCAAACCTTCTTGCCACAGTGCGCATTGATGTGCCATCCTGGATGAGCAGCACTACCTGAGCAACTTCTGTGGGTTGCAGATACCGCCTCATGCTACCTCTAGTGGTCAGGGCACTGGCAAAATCCAAAACTAACCAAAAATCTGCCAGAAAGGATGAGGACAGGCAAATGGTCTGTGGCCACCACCTGCAAAACCATTCCTTTTTTAGGGGTTGTCTTGCAAATTGCCTCATTTTCACCTGTTGTCTTTTCCATTTGCACAACAGCAGATGAAACTGATTCATATCAGTGTTGCTTCCTAACTGGCCAGGTTGATATCCCAAAAGTGTGATTGACTTGGAGTTACATTGCAATGATTATGCGTTCCCTTTATTTTTTTGAGCAGTGTATTAGAGTCAGAAATTGTGAAAATCGCAGATCTACATGCTAGATGTACAGTAGATCTGATATTTTCACAATAGAACCGTGTTTTACAAAGTGTAATGCCTCAACTCTTAGTGCTCGTCAGGGTGGGGGGGGGGGGGTCCCCAGTTAAACTATGATAATCTTAGGTTGAGAACCACTGTTCTAGAGGATCCCAACAACAACCCTTGTCATAACGGTCATCGATTCAACGCTTGATTAAAAGCACTGATGGTGATCCCCCCCTCTCCCCCCCCCCCCCCCCCCGCTCCAAGAGTGCCCCCTCGACCCTGTCAGTCACTGTTAAAGGGGCAGAGTTTCTCGGCAGAGCGGTAACAGCTGCTATCGGAACCTGTATGTTTCAAGCCGTTCCCAGGAGGAGGAAGCTGCTAGGCTAGCAT
The DNA here is from genome assembly GCF_963921795.1 of Nannobrachium achirus. Classification (NCBI taxonomy): domain Eukaryota; kingdom Metazoa; phylum Chordata; class Actinopteri; order Myctophiformes; family Myctophidae; genus Nannobrachium; species Nannobrachium achirus. Next base: position 1,169,438 of record NC_137829.1, read on the forward strand.
AAGGCCAGGTGGCATCTTTGACTTTGACTTGAAGTAAAGTGCATGTTAATAAGTTTGTGTGTGTGTGTGTGTGTGTGTGTGTGTGTGTGTGTGTGTGTGTGTGTGTGTGTGTGTGTGTGTGTGTGCGTGTGCGTGAGAGTAACAGTCGCGGTTTGACTTTCACACTTTGGCTGCTATTGTTCCTCCACCGGCCCTGGTGGAGAGTGACTGAGTACATTTACTTGAGTATACTGTTACTTAAGCCAGTGTTTCTTCTCAACCACTGTGCCTGGGGACCTTTGGTGTGCCCCTGAGAAGGGTCAAGTGTGCCCCTTGAAACTGCTTGAAAGCCAGTATTGTATTTATCATTTTAAAAATGATTTAAACCGGTGAAAACAGCCGATCTACAAGCACACAGCGCCTCGCGGTGCGAGGCGTTGTGTGCTTGTAGATCTGCTGTTTTCACTACTTTTGTGCGACAGCCTTGTATGATGAAGCAGGGCTTTGCTTTGCGAAGAAACGTACAAATTTGAAACTTGGAGGTACAAGGTTTTCTTCCCGACGACATTTACACCCCCGTATTATGTTGGTGTGCCCATGGATTCTTGGGACATGAAAAGTGTGCCCATGCTGAAAAAAGGTTGAGAAACACCTTACATTTCAATACAGCAATGCATTATTGAAAATAAAACATACTTTGTAATTTGTACATTTGTATAGGCCTACTTAAAAAAAACATGCACTTACGTTACTTACGTTACTTACGTGCAAGTACGTTTTTTTTTTTTTTTTTTACACCTTTTACTCAAGTACAAATTTGACAGAGCAACTTTCAATTCTAGTGTTGTAATTAGGGCTGTCACAATTATTACATAATCGTCTAATCGCAATTACTTGACATAATCGCAATTATTTTGGCATAATCGTCATAATCATTTACATGTTGAACAATGTTTATAATGTTCAAAAATGTAAAAAGTAGTGGAAATAGCAGATCTACAAGCTCACGTGTCGCGATGCGACGCGTTGTGAAGTGTACATTTGTCAAATATGTCCTTCATTTCGTTGTATATTTAGGTTATGTATATCTGCCATGTGCAACATCAAAGCCTACAAGCCAAACAGAATTGTAATTTTCAATGATAGAAACACAATTACATTTTTAATAGCAATTATTTGAGTGACAATTAATCGTCATGTAAAATGTCATAATCATGACAGCCCTGTAGTGTTGTAATAATATTCGACCCCAGAGTTCTAGCCTATACTTTGACTCTCTCTTCTCCCCTTGGTGCGGTGTGTATAATCTAAGCCTCTCTCGCTGTCTCCTCCCTGCCGTCTTTCTGTGCCAAATAAAACAGAGAGGATCGCACCTCTCCCCGCCACAGCAAACACACTTTCTTATTACCGTGGCAGTTTGTGTTACAATAACCTTGGGCAGCAACCTTAAACATGCACATTGCACACGCACGCACACACACACGCACCACAAACACACAAAAATGTCTTCTAATTTATGGGTGGCACACTGCAGGGAGGTAAAACATTATGCCTTGTCCTCTCCTTTCTCAATTTTGGGAAGGGATAGATACATGCTAATGAATCATGAGATGTTACAAAACTAAACAGGGGTTTGTTTCAGCCACCCTCCACCCGTGTTTCTGTAAAAAGCAGACCAAAATTGCTTAATATAGAAGTTAAATATGAGAAAAGTAGCACGCAGTCATGGATAAAAAAATATATATATATATTTCTTTTTGTGCGGTTGTGTCATCAGTCAGTGGTGTCACACCAAATTCTGGGCCCTGGGTACAAGGATTCACTCACATGTTGTGCTTTAACTATTGAAAAATAGCAGATCTACAAGCTCAATGATTTTTGAAAAATCGTGAAGATTTGTGCGGAGTCTGAATATTTCAAATCCTTCTAAGGTTTTTTGAAAAAAAATATGTTTCTATGTCAGTGTTGCTCAAACCTTTTCATGTGAAGGACCCCCAAATGATATGTATTTGTCCACGGACCCCCATCTCCAAACATTTAGTTCCAGGGACCCCCCAGAAACAAAATTTTAGTCACAAATGTTCGCTTAAAAAGTACATATTCAAAGATTTGCACACATTTTCACAACTTTTCAAAAATAGCAGATCCACATCTACAAGCTTGCAGCGCGACACTTTGTGCCGCGCTGTGAGCCTGTATATCTGCTATTTTTCAATAGCTAAAGTATAACATAATCCCAGGTCCCTCCACCTTGGGCCCTAGTAACTCAGTCCCATTCATGATTTGAACCTTTTTTTGGATAAAATACAAACGTTGTAATATTACAACAGTGGGCCTTAGAGGGTTAAATGACGACAATAATAAAAGAAAGGAGCGGTTTTGCGGTTTTGGAGTTACAAGGTTTCGGCGACAGTATCAGTGAATAGAATTCTAATCACGCCTAATGATCCGTGCAAGAATCGAGCCGGTCTCTATAGCCCTACCTCCTCACATAAACCACTACTACTGTGTGTGTGTGTGCGTGTGCGTGTGCGTGTGCGTGCGTGTCTCCATTCTCCGTATTTTCTAAAACATATGTTTTTTCCTTGTAAAATCCGTCCTTATATGGGGATTTCCGTATCTGTCTGCCTGTTCACCTTTAATGCCCAAATATGGAGTGGTGGCCAGTCTGTGATGTCAGCGCATGCACTCCATATATGGAGATGTGTCCGTTTTATCCATATTTTTGGGGTAGAAGTCAGTCTGGTCGGGATATTGTTCTTGATATAAGAGTTGAAACGGCACATCTGTAATGCACCATTTACAATTTACATTAGATTCACTGTAACACAGGTTATGAATTATTTAGTTTCATTGTCTTAAAAGTAACAGGTTTGCGACCGACGGCGACAATGTGTGTGAATATGTGTGTTTTTGAGGGGACAGTCGAGGGTGTGTGTGTGTGTGTGTGTGATGCTTGTAGATCTGCTGTTTTTGCTAATCTTTTTCAAAGCGAACATTCGTAACTCAAATATTTGCATCTGGGGGGTCCCTGATACATAAGGGGGTCGGCGGCCAAATACATATAATTCTAGGGGGTCCTTGACGTAGAAACAGTTCTAATTTAGAAGGATTTAGAAGACATTTATAGAATCGGGTCCCAAAAGATTCAAAGCATTTTCACTATTTTTTCAAAAATAGCAGATGTACAAGCTTGTGTATCCATAGAGTTGTGTATCTGTAGCTTGTGTATCCATAGAGTTGTGTATCTGTAGCTTGTGTATCCATAGAGTTGTGTATCTGCTATGTTTCAATAGTTAAAGCATAGAACAATGGTTAAAGGAGTAGTTCACCCCCAAAATGACTTTTTTTCTATTGATTACTCATGCTATGGAGAGTAGAGTTCAATAATATTTTTTGGTTTTTGTCACATATTCCTCAGACAAAAATTTGATTCGAGTAAATTTACCCCCATTGATTCCGGAACTGGTCCCCATCCGGAACGAATGGGGGTAAATTTATTGTTATCACATTTTTGTCTTAGGAATTCGACAAAAAACTAAAAATATTATTGAACTCTAGTCTCCATGGCGTGACTAATCAATAGAAAAAAAGTCATTTTGGGGGTGAACTACTCCTTTAAGGTGATAACGCGTAGTAATGTGTCCCAGGTCTAAACGTTTTTAAAGTGGAATCCTCGGACTGCATGTGTGATATTCCGGGCGGCGGCTCTCAGATGGTCTCTTCATAGCGCTGGGGTCTCTGGGCGGCTGACCTTATTCCCCGTGACATTTTCAGCCATTAATCTGCAGTCAGGCGACGTGCTGGTTGTGATGGAGTGCCTGCCTCTCCGCCGCTTACATTGTGTCGCTGTCACGCCGTTTTCCAGGTGACACACAGGGGTCGCGTCGCGTCTCCGCGCCTCGGCGGCGGCGGCGGCGGCAGGGAAGAGAAACCCAGATTTGATACAGTTAAGCTGCAAACGGAGGTCACCGCCAGTCAGTGGCGTCAGTTCAGCAAAAGCTAGGGTATGGCAAAGATGGGAGTCCTCATGGAAAAGAGGCATTACATTTTGTATAGTCTCGCGTGGCCAGACTGTTGACGCCGCGATTTGGGAAATGCTCCCGTCAACAGTCTGGAGCACGGAAATAGAAACGATGAGTGCGAGGGAAATAGAAACGATGAGTGCGAGATAAAGCGGATGTGACGCAACCGCTCCCTTGGTTCAGTAGCAATAACATGTCCTACTGGAAGCGTTGAGTCTCCTTTCAATATTTCTGGGGGCGTTATTTCGTCTTTCTCTGGTGTTATTGGTGTTACCTCCATGATGTTTTCAAACGTTTTCTTAAACTATACACCCATAACAAGAATAGGCCGCTCGAATGACTTTGTCTGAGCTAGTGTGTTTCTGTTGTTTCCAGTGGGACTACAGTTCAGTGCAGCACTGGCTACTTCCGATACGCGCCGTTCGGGAGCTACCGTTCCAGACTCTATATAGCATTCGGAGATTGTGGAATAGTTGTCTGGCTATACGCGAGACTACATTTTGTATAACACGGTTCTATTGTGAAAATAGCAGATCTACATGCTCACAACGCCATCAATGTCTAAAAAAAATAGTTTTGTCAGTTTTTTACACAGGTTTCTACGGTTTCTTGGGCTGGATATATGGCAGCCTGGAATTGTTGTTCAAGTGCAGCTAAACTTGCCACATGAATTGCTCCTGTGCAGCTGACCTACAGAACCTGGGAATTTACCATTTTACCAAGATGGGGAGAATACAAGTGTGGAGAATATAAGTATTATAGCCTACTTGTTAAAGTGACCAGTTTGTTAAATTTTGCATTTGTAGTTATTTTACTGGGCAGATAGACAAAGAGACATTCATAGATTTATATTTAAAAGTAACTTTTATTTCCCCCCCTGGACCCAGGGTATGGCAGCTGCATACCCCTGCCATACCCAATTGACGCCCCTGCCGCCAGTCGGTGGTGGAAAAAAAGTACTCACGTGTTTTACTTGAGTAAAAAAGTATCAATACTGCAATGTAGAAATGCTCTGTTACGAGTGAAAGTCTGGAATTCAAAATGTACTTGAGTGAAAGCAAGTATTGTCATCAACATGTACACCAAAAGTAAAGTGTACAGAATGTTTGAAAATAGCGACGCGTTGTGAGCTTGTATATCGGCTATTTTCAAATAGCCAAGGTATAAAATGTTTTATATTGCAATGTTTTATAATATTATAATTTATATCTGCAAAGTATGTAACTTAACATTTTTCAATAGTTGTAGTGGAGTAAAAGAACAACATTTTAGATCCGAGATGTAGCGGAGTAGTAAAAGTATTGGAAAAAAGTATTGGAAATCGGAATAGGTCAAGGAAAGTACAAATACCTTAACGTTGTACTTAAGCGCAATACTTAGTACTTAGTTACTTTACACCACTGCTGCCAGTCATTGCCATGTCTGATTATTGTTAGTGACTTTGGTCTTGTTTTTCTGTTAAGGTACTTGTGAATATTGCTATTTGTGGTATGTGTTTTTTGTGGGCATCCTTTCCTAATGTTGTTTAAACCTGTAGGCTATTTGTCCACGGACCCACATCTGACAATACATTTTGCCAGGGACCCCCTTAGAAGATTTGCGTTGTTAAAAATGTTTTCAAAAATGTGTGTGTATATATATATATATATCAGAGATTGCGTTAGACCGGGAATTGCCGGATTTGACCGATTTTTATGGCCAAGACCGAAAAATAAAATTCCTCCCGGACATCCTGACCGATTGAAAAACCATGGTCATTTATCATTATCGCCGTCTGGCTCCTCATGCGGGGCAGGCTGCCTGCCTCTCTCTCTCTCTCTCTCTCTCTTCTCTCTCTCTCTCTCTCTCTCTTTCTCTCTCTCTCTCTCTCTCTCTCTCTCTCTCTCTCTCTCTCTCTTTCGCTTTTCTCTCTCTCTCTCTCTCTCTCTCTCTCTCGCTCGCTCGCCCGCGCGATCCCCCCGTTCTCTCTCTCTCTCTTTCTCTCTCTCGCTCGCTCATTTCAGTGTCAGTTTGCGATGCACGCACAGCATGTAAAGCCATGGGAATTAAGGAATGCACGCACGGTCAGCAATCAACCCATAAACAAACATACACTTGATTGAAGTTATGAGGAGAGGAGATGGAGTGGAGACAGTAGGAAGAACAAAGCCTTTTCAACTCTCCCAAAGTTGCATAACATGGACGCACTGTCACCACTCGACAGTGAGTATTGGATTAATTGCTGGCCAGATGAATATCAACCTTTTCATTATTCTGAAGTCAAGACATGGTATTGTATTGTTGGCATGAAACATGATGCAACAGAAAGACGTTGTTGTGAAAGCAGTGTGCGTGTGCCACATGCAGACAGCCTGCGCGAACAGCGCGATTAGTCCAATATAATTAATTCCCTTATGCAAGATTGAAGCGTTTTTTTTCTTTTTAGCCTATACTTTTTCATTCAATTCGTTTTCAGTCCCAACTATGCAGTAGGCCTAATACTTTAACTGTTGCTATTGGCTGTTTGTTGCACCTGGCTTGTAATGTATGCATTAAAATGATTATGTCCGGTATATTCTTCAGATGTCCGGTAAATTTTAATCATGCCGGTCACGGTGACCGGCAGGTTAAAAATCCTAGCGCAATCACTGATATATATATATATATTGTAATAGCAGATCTACAAGCTCTCAACTGAGCTTGTAGATCTGCTATTTTCAAATACCCGCATCCTAGTAGTCGCTTATATTTGTTTTCATAGACCTGGTTGCTTATTTCTCTCGCGAGATCTGGCAACACTGGTCACCGCTAGGGCTGTTATGACATGGTTATCTTTATCGCCTTGCAGACAACCGGCATTGTAGAGTACGTTTTTTATGTTTATCTTGTTATTAATGTTCTGTGTCCACATGTTATTCCTTGATAGAACTAGATAACTTCACCGATAAATTCAGTTTGCCGCGGCCGGCATCAGGCCAGGGGTATAAAATAGGATAACGGAATAATAGACAGTTTTTCTTGTCATTTTCATTGCTTAAAAACGTCAAAAAGACATGAAGCGTGATGAAACGGACATGGAAAAAAACAAATGGGGAGGAAAAACATGAAAAAACCAAAATCTTTGTTTGGCTTTGCCTTGAAGTCCACCGCGAGGCTTCAAAATAGATGACGCGCTCGCTCACGTTGTTCTCTTTCTGAAGTGTGTTTTTGACTACGTCGTCACTTCAAGAGTTGTCAAAATGTCATCCGAAATAGAAGAGCTGTAATCTTCTCCTCATTTTCTTTCTCTTTCCTGCGGGAAAACATCTGAGCAGAACGCGCCGCAGCGCCTCTCTTCCGGGAGAATGACTTAACAGAGTGAATAATTATCATGACAGTTGTGCTAGTTTTTTTCTTCTCTTTCTTTCTCTCTCTCTCTCTTCCTTCCTGCTACTTCCTACTGACCACAGTGTTTTTGTATTAAAAAACTCATAAGTCATATTTATGTTCATCGAGGCTCGTCCATGATTTCCCTCAGGCGGGGGAGATCTTAATAGCAGTACCATGAGACGTTCATTTATCATGTAACGCTAGCTGTGAATGTGATGGAACAACAAGGTAAACGTGGGGGGGAAAGCAGGCGGGCAGGCGGTTGTTTTTTTCTTTTTTTTAGTGCTTCGTCACACATTATCATGTCAAGGAGCCACCATGTTGTTACGTGTTAACTCATTCCCTGCCAGTGTTTATTTTGGCAGCAAATGTTTGATTTAGTTTTAGTTGCAGTCTTTTAGTCTAGTTTTAGTCGACTAAATATCATAATATTTTAGTCGACTAAATGTACAATTGATTTTGTCGACAAAACGACGCGTTGTGAGCTTGTAGATCTGCTATTTTCAGAGTGCAACACCCGAGTACAACCAAACATAAAATTACTCTTCTTTTATTTCTACTGGATCTCTTCTCCACTACCGTGAAATTTTAGTCTAGTTTTTATTTGTTGACAAAACTGTCAATATATTTAGTCATAGTTTTAGTTAGTCTGGTTAATAAACCAGACCGAACACAACAACACCCCCTAGCGGTAGTGGTGTTGTAGTACGGTCTGGCACCGATCCATTGAGATTCTATTTCCTCAACCAGCTTCAAGGGTTGGCCAATCAGGGTTTTATGCTTGGGGCACGTGGTTTCTGTAGGCCTGGGGCACGTGGTTTGGGGCAAACCCCAGAAATGAAAACTCTTCCTGAAATCCCAGACTCTCTTCCCAAAACAAAGTGTGTGATAGAGGCTGGCAACGCCAGGCAAAGTTTTAGTCATCATAGCTTAGTGTTTATTTAGTTTCTATTTAGCTTTCAAAAAAGGTAGTCGACGGACATTTTTTGTCATAGTTTTAGAAATCAACACTGGAACATCAGCCACGGGAACAGTGTGGTGTTTTGACGCTGGATGGCGCTGTGTCACCAATTATTTCCAGATTTCCCTGGATGTCAACTGACACGTTGATGACGTAACCGGAACAAAAAAAAAGCATTTTACACTCTCAAGAGTTAAAAATCGGGTCCATTTGGTTACCAACTCTCTGTCATTTAGCTGGGGACCACCTGGAACCGCCCTCAAGGACCACTGGTCCGGGGCGTCACAAGGGGGGGAAAAGTGGGACTGAGTTACTATAGGGCCCAAGGTGGAGGGGCCTTAATTATTTTATGCTTTAACTATCATAAAATTGCAGATATACAAGCTCACAGCGCGGCACCGACTGCCACGCTGCGAGCTTGTAGATCTGCAAAAGTCGTGAAAATGTGTGCAAATCTTTGAATATAATGTATTTTTTAAGCGAACCTTTGTAACTTCTGGTGGGTCCCTGGAACTAAATATTTTGACATGGGGGTCCATGGCCAAATACATATCATGTTGGGGGTCCTTCACATGAAAAAGGAGGGAGGGCTGGGAAAAAGTTTGAGCACCACTGACATATAAACATAGGTTAAAAAAAAAAAGAAAAAAAAAAAAAAAACCTTAGAAAGATTCGAAACATTCAAAGACTTGCACAAAGTTTAAATTTTTTTTTAGCTTGTATATCTGCTATTTCTCAATAGTTAGAGCACAAAATGTGAGATGTACCCAGGGCCCAGAATTTGGTGCGACACCCCTGCCACTGGTGGTCCCCGGACCACTGGTTGAGAACCACTGTACTTTGCCGATCCACTTGTCTCCTGAACCCGCCTTGACGAGCACTGCTTCTCAGGGAGTGAAACATCAGGCCCTGCCGGCCGTCCAAGCACCCCTCCCTCCCCCGTCGAAATGTTTCATCACTCGGTCTGTAAAATACACTTTTATGGATCTGTTGACGGACTGTCCTGGCCGGTCGTTACACGCCAGCGTCAGCGACGGCTCCAGAAAATTGTGACTGGGGGGTCTGTGGGGGGGCTGGCTTTTTTAGAGTGGGGGCTAACCCCCCGGCTCCACCGGGCGCGTCGAGCGACAACGCTCGGAACGCTCCCGTTTTAATTAACGAACGGTGCTCCACTGGCGACATTGCGGAACAAACTGTCCATAGACGGGTTTCTGGTCCACGTTACACTGATAAAACTAGATGCGTGCGCAGGGTCCGGTACCAAAATTAGCCAATGAAACCAGGTTTAACCAGCGCTCCCCAAAACAACAGGTTTGGGGATTGGACGGAATTGATTACATGATACAGTCAGCTGTGCATTTAGTCTCAATGTTTGTAAACAAGATACCCGTCGTATATGATTTACATAGAAGTCAGTCAGTTGTCTTTCACATATTAATATTAGGGCTTTCAAATTATTACTATTTTTTATCAGATTAATCACAGTTTAAAAATGAACTAATCATGATTAATCACAAATCAAAATATGTCCAAAATATGCCATTTCTTTCCTTAGCCTATATTGTTGTGGGAATGGAAAGATATAGGTGGAATAAGGCATACATATATCATACAGTATAATTAGGCTTGATATGCAGGATGAAAAATAAAGTTGCCCATTTGAGGACAACAGGAAATTACAAGTCATTTTTGCCGAAAATAGCCGATCTACAAGCTCACAAGGCCTTTCAGCACGAGAAGTTGTGAGCTTGTAGATGGCAAGTGGTTAATATAAAAAAGGAGGAAAAAAGGTTTATATCACACAAAGATTTGGAGGACCCCCTGTAGTAATTCTGAGGACCCCCTGTTGAAAACCCCTGACCTAGGCTACAGAGAAACCATTCTCAGTTGACACACATGCACAGACAAAATACAAAAAGTTAAAATGTCTTGCCATAAAAGACAGTGCCTTAGTTGCTCATCTACAGTATGTCAAATAAGGGTCATTCTCAACGAGCCTCGTTAACCCAACACAGCTGGCTGGCAATCTAGTATTGCATTCACCGATCACCGTGATCACTTAAAGGGATATTCCACTTTCAAAAAAACTTTTGGTCATTTTATCATCTAATCAGGCTTTTATGAACACCCTGAACAGATTTTAATTTGCTTCATTCAATATTTAGATATTTGATGTAAATGTTATCAGGAGGCTTGATCCAGAGCCGCTCCACATACACACCCATTGTAACTTCAAACTCCATTTTAACCATGATAGATTCATCAAAAACACACATTATATTTTCTTTTGACTCATACTACCCTCCTAATACGTGAGCAGGCCATGTTTTTTAGATAATGTTTTTCATTTATTTTTAATAATTCTTTGGGAAAATGGAAAAAATGTAATACAACAATTAATTATTACAAAGAAATGATAAAAGTTATCGAAAAAACACGGCCTGCTCACGTATCAAGAGGGTATTATGAGTCACCAGAAAAAATAATGGGTGTTTTTGATGAATCTATCATGGTTGAAATGGAGTTTGAAGTTACAATGGGTGTGTATGTGGAGAGGCCATGGGCCTGGAGGGCCTGATAACATTTACATCAAATATCAAAATATTGAATGAAGCAAATTAAAATCTGTTCATGGTGTTCATAAAAGCCTGATTAGACGATAAAATGACCAAAAGTTTTTTTGAAAGTGGAATATCCCTTTAAGTTCTCCTGATTCTAATCCAAGCAAGTTGGAGAAAAAAATCGTGAATTTTACTTTGAGATGACAACAGCTACAAAGGTAGAAGTACCTATATTCTGATCTATGATGAATTATTCCAGTGGCACTGTATCCAAGACGTTAAAAAAAACTTTTTTAAACGTCTTTTGAGATGCCAGCTCTGTCTCTTCTCCTCGGTGCAGTGTGTGTGTGTGTGTGTGTGTGTGTGTGTGTGTGTGTGTGTGTGTGTGTGTGTGTGTGTGTGTGTGTGTGTGTGTGTGTGTGTGTGTGTGTGTGTGTGTGTGTGTGTGTGTGTGTGTGTGTGTGTCTGTGTGTAACGGGAGGGGGGAGAATTAAGTGGCTGTGTTGCAGACCACGTCTTCTACCGAGAGAATGCACTTCTGATCAGTGAACAGGGCTGTTAATAGCAAATAATTATCTTTATAGAAAATACATTTTATTGTATGATTTTACATAGAAGCAAGTCCATTTTCTTTCACATATTTATTATCTTTTATTTATTTATTCTGTAAATATTTTTCATTACAATTGGGTCTGTGGGGAGGGGGGGCTGAGCAGGGGCTAAGCCTCCACCAGAGGGGGCTAGAGCGCCCCCTAGCCCCCCCCTGGCGCCGTCATTGGCCAGCGTGTCTCAGTCTCTCACCCTCACAGAAGGTTGTGAATGCATTAAGTCTCAAATACCGGGAACGTGCCGAAGGCGTGTTAGATTTTAACCACTTTAACCACGTCATTTTGTGCTTTAACTATTGAAAAATAGCAGATATACAAGCTCACAGCGCGGCACCGAGTGCCGCGCTGCGAGCTTGTAGATCTGCTATTTTTGAAAAATCGTGGAAAATGTGTGCAAGTCTTTGAATATCTTTGATCCGATCTTTGACCCGACTTCTAAATCCTTCCTCTAAATCAGTGTTTTTCAAACTTTTTCATGTCAAGGACCCCCAAAATTACATTTATTTGGCCACAGACGCCCATCTCAAAATGTGTTGTTCCAGGGACCCCCCCAGAAGCAGAGATTTGAGTTACAAAAGTTTGAAAATATATTGAAAAATGTGCACACATTTTGAAAGATTTTTCAAAAATAGCAGATCTACAAGCTCGCAGCCGCGCTGTGAGCTTGTATATCTGCTATTTTTCACTGGTTAAAGCATTCAATAATTCTCGGCCTGAATGCATTAATGTTTGTTATCTGTTCACTGGCCATTATGGCTTCAGGGGGCTTCAGGGGGGGCCGGTGGAGTGGCGTGATGATGTGTTTTCCTGATGAATTGTGGAATCAATGTTGGCCAGTGGATCACTTTCACTCCTCCAATGTCCGAGCCGCGGTACCTTTCATGGGACATTTATTTTCCGTGATGGCAGCTGTTTCCGTATGCTTTCGTAATGCATTCTGCGTTTATAACAGAAAGGCGTGACAGGGATTTAACGACGGAACCCAGAAAGAAGTAATCCTATACGCCATCGTATAACTGATTGTAAGGACGTCTCTAATGCATCGGTCTTTACAGTTTCTTGGTGGTGTCGACATCAACCAGTGCGACCTGGTAAAAATAACAAGGCCATACAAGGCCATACAAGTAGGCCATACATGGCAGTTTTGGGGTATTCTTTTCTTTCTTGCGTAGGTGTGGCCTAGACAGGATCAGTTTGGAATGAAAACCACGTGAATTATCAACCTTGCGTCACCAGGCCTCCCACACCTTCGTGTGGAAAGCCTGGTGACGCAAGGTTAATAATGACACTCCCCAAAACATGGATGCCAGGTTGAAAGGGGTTGAGAGTTTTGTAAGCTTGAATTGTCTTTTCACTGCTGTGAGGAATCGCATTGCAAACAATTCACACACTTCTGGCACAAGGAGCATTCAGTATTCTGGTGGTAACACACTACTCAAAAAGAAAAAAGGTCGGTATCCTGCTACTCCTTGTTTATCCGAGTGAAAACTCACAACTTTTGCCTCTCTGGAAGATGTTTTGAAGTCTTACTGTCATGGACACAACAGACAATTGTGATTCTTGGCACTCTGTCTCGACCCCGCTGTGTGGGTTGCAACCTCCATCTTTTTTTAAAGAGCGGGGTATAGTACTGACGGACAGAAAGGAAAGACGGACAGAAAGAAAAGAAAGAAAGCCCAGACTATTGTTCCGCCAGCTGTACCATTTTCTCATCTCTGCCTGCGGAATGATGCAGCGCGGCTCCTGTGAGCCTGAAGCTGTATTAATAATGAAAGGAGTCAATAGGTCCCCGTGTCCCATTCTCAAAGGACTCACCTTGGGGTGACTTTGCCCAAGTATTGAAGTCTTGAAGTCCAGTAGGAAATTGTACATGTTTTGCAGCCCAGGGGTGTCACAAAGGGGGGGGGGGGGGGGGGTTGGAAGTGGGACTGAGTTACTAGGGCCCAAGGTGGAGGGGACCTTGATTGTTTTATACTTTAGCTATTGAAAAATAGCAGATCTGCAAGCGTCACAGCGCAGCACTGAGTGCCGCGCTACGAGTTTTTAGATCTGCTATTTTTGAAATGTGTGAGTGTTTTTTTTTTGTTTGTTTTTTACTCCTGTACAATTATTTGACAGCATTAGTTGCTATAGTTACTTAGCAGATTTAGATTATCATTACAAAACATATAGACATCAAACTGTTTTAAGCCCTATGTTGTATTGTTGGCTATTCGAAAATAGCTGATCTGCAAGCTCATAATTACTCAGCCCTGACCGTGACCTAAAGCAGATCCATAAGCACTTAAACCCAGGGGTACTTCATTGACCCTGCATGGGGTCCACCAGGGCTCTATAACAGTGGTTCTCAACCTTTTCAGGCTGCAACCCCCAAAATAATCATATTTGAACTGGGCACCCCCCACCCTGACGAGCACTAAGAGTTGAGGCATTACATTTTGTATAACACGTTCTATTGTGAAAATAGCAGATCTACATGCTCACAACGCCTCGCGTTTCTGCCTCTAATGTTTGACAATTTGACCAATAAAAAGTCCTTAAATTGTCTCTTTAGAAATGTGTAGATACCCTCTATACACTTAAACTATATGTTGGTTTGTTCACTGTTGAGTGAGAACCAATGTTGCACATTAAGTTAATCTTCTGGGGACCCCCCAAAATAATTTGGACACAGGTTGAGAACCACTGATCTAGATGGACAAGGCCACACTATCGGCAAGAAACCACTCCTTTCCCATTGAAAAGCAGAATCCACCTAAACAGGTAGATTTAACGTCAGAGAAGGTCACGAAAATAGCAAACATAGCTGATCTACAAGCTCAATGTTCTGCCAATCCACTGGGGAGGGAGGGAGAGAGAGAGAGAGGGGGGCTGAGAGAGAGAGAGAGAGAGACTCAGCCACGCACACACGCAGCAAAGCGCTGGGAAATGAGATTCGTTCCTGTTCTGCATCCGCTTCTGTTTTCGAGGCAAACTAATAAAATATGCATCGGTCCGGCCGTCGATGCTGCTTAGAGTGCCTTAGTGCTGATCAATACAAATACGCACGCCTGTTTTTATGAGAGACCCTCTGAAGGGGAAGCCTTGTCAATCTGTCACACATCATTAGCAGGACTCCAACGGGTGAATATACTGTACACCCAGACTCTGGGAGCTGACACGTGCACACATAGACATCAAAGGGGGCTTGAGCCCCTGCCCTTTTATCCGTCTGTAAAAAAGTGCCCTCTTCCAGTCCATGAATGCAGTTTTTACTATGGTGAAAGAAATGCAAATGCCCTCTTTCCATGCCATACCTGAAGGCAGCATTCAAGTAAATGTCCTTGTCCAAACTCTCCTGAACTTGAATGCAGCATCATGTCCCAAAGTCCCAAATCCCAAAGATATATTGTGAAATCTGCTAAAGATCCTGGACAAAAGAACATGTTCATTTGTAATTCACTCTACTGAGATAACACACTTCTAAGCAGACACTAAATGGTTGGTGTCGGATTTTGGGCAGAAACCTCTTAACTCCCTATTTAAACTTGTATGTTTTTTTTTTTTTTTTTTTTCATAAATGAATGCCTTTACTCCCTCATATACAAGAGTGTCACACAAAAGTAGTGAAAGTAGCAGATCTACAAGCTCACAATGTACCAGATCGTCTATTGGAATGATGGACAATTAAATTGAAAGTAAAGATGTATTTTCTGGGTGCGACGCTTTCCTTTTATGTAAAGTTAAAACAGTTTACTGGGACAATGTCAGAGCACAGGCGAACACAAACCAAATACACAACTGGAACAGTGCAGCAGAGAGATGTTAAATAGAAAGTAATTTAGGCATGAGGCAGGTGTGGATGTGTGTACACTTCCCAAGCCCCAGATTTGACTAGCCTAGTCTGAAGATTCTTCTCCAAGCAGTGTTGATTTCGTCGACTAAAACTATGACAACATTTTTTTGTCGACTGCGTTTTTTTTCACTGATGAAAACTAAATAAAAACTAAATAAAAACTAAGCTGTGATGACTAAAACTAAGACTAAATATATTGACAATTTCGTCAACACAATAAAAACTAGACTAAAACGTTAGGGAGGGACTAGTGGAGAAGCGTCATTTTATGTTTGGTTGCTCTCAGATGTTGTGTGCTGAAAATAGACGATCTACATGTTGAGCTTGTAGTTGTGAGCTTGTAGTTGTGAGCTTGTAGTTGTGAACTTGTAGTTGTGAGCTTGTAGTTGTGAGCTTGTAGTTGTGAGCTTGTAGTTGTGAGCTTGTAGTTGTGAGCTTGTAGTTGTGAGCTTGTAGTTGTGAGCTTGTAGTTGTGAGCTGGTAGTTGTGAGCTTGTAGTTGTGAGCTTGTAGTTGTGAGCTTGTAGTTGTGAGCTTGTAGTTGTGAGCTGGTAGTTGTGAGCTTGTAGTTGTGAGCTTGTAGTTGTGAGCTGGTAGTTGTGAGCTTGTAGTTGTGAGCTTGTAGTTGTGAGCTTGTAGTTGTGAGCTTGTAGTTGTGCCATTTCAAAACTTCACATGTCCTGTCATTGGCAAGACAGTCGATTTTCAGGGGATTTGCAGATCATTGAGCTTGTAGATCAGCTATTTTTTCTATTTTTATGACCTTCTCTGACTAAGAAGTTAAAATCTACCTATGAAGGTGGATTCTGCTTTTCAATGGGAATGGAGTGGTTTCTTGACATTTGCCATAAAAATTGGAAAGGCAAAACAGGGGAAGAAACCTGTGGAAAAAATTCATTTGCAGGAAAATGTCAGGGGAAGAGCAGTAGACGCGAAAGAGTTGAAACGGCACATCTGTATTTTCAAACAATCGTGAAGAGAAAATCTAATGAAAATGCGTCGTTGACACTAAAAAAGTTAGAGAACGATAACAGCATGAAGAGCTGTAGTGTGGAGTGATTATTGCATAGAAGTAGGGTTGCAACGGTATGAGATTTTTAACACCGAAAATATAGTCCGTGTCAACACCGCGGTTATCGGTAACACCGTTTCAACCACCATTGCGTGTTTTGTCGTCTTGTGAGCACTCAGTAGCAGCCAATGCTACCTCAAGCTACAACAACAACAACAACCATCCGACCATATTCAAAATTCAGCTTTGTAAAAAAGTAACACTGTTAGTGTTACAACAGCCCTGCGTTTTCTTGTTTGGCTAATCGTTGTTTTTCCGCCTACAGCGCGCTGTGATATTATAAAGCCACAACTTGTCTCCTGGAACGTGCCTTGCGAGTGGGGACGAGACATCATGCAGTCTGATGTGCTGTGCCTCGCCCCGTGGATGATCCGTTGATTCTGAATCTGAATCACAGCTCCCGGCCTCCCGCGATTGAGAATCGAATCCCATCTTTCATTTAAAAGAGCTGTTCCAAAGAGCGGAATCGTTGGCGAACGTCACATCTCTACTGCGCTCCTCGGGGCAGAGCAGAGCAGAGCAGCGGATGCGTTTTCTTTTTATTTAACGGTGTTAACGGTGTGCAAGCAAAGTACTCGGTGTTGTGCTCGCTCACCGGTAACACCGGTAACACTGAGTACCGTTGCAACCCTACATAGAAGTATTATTATTTTTTATTATTTTTCTGTGTCTGCGGGCAGGAGAAGGCCTACTTATGGACGACGGTCGGTCAAGGACATCGGGCGCCGGGCGGGCAGTTGGCCAATTCTTATGTCCAATATATTTGTATTTAAGTTCACAAAGGTAACATAAGAACATATACATGCATTTGAAAGGAAATAAAATTGTTACTTTTCAGGATTCCAATTAAAAAATATCTAAAATGTATTTCGGATTCCAATTCAAAAAATAGCAAAAATAGCAGATCTACAAGCTCAAAACGCGTCGCAGTGCGACGCGTTTTGAGCTTGTAGATCTACTATTTTTGCTATTTTTGACTGTATATGCATTGTGGCACTCTGGAGTGAATGTGAAAATATAGTGGCCCTCTCCATCATCAAAGTTGCCCACCCCTGTTATAGATTATGTTATCCATTGTTTCACTGTATCCAAAATGGTGCAAAATTGTTCTATATCAAGACTGAGAAATGACATTAAATAAATCATTAATAAGAGTAACAATGTAAAGTCATTATGTTCAAGTCGATAAAACATAATTTCTAGGTAGGGACTTTTTCTATTTCAAATATTGTGTGAAATGCTCCAACAATGATCCAACAAGTTCCGTCATGCATTTTTTGAAAAATATTTTTTACTGAAATGAATACTTGAGTATATTATACAGTATATACCTTGTCCATGACGGCACACTAGTTTCCTTGGTGAGAGAATTCGAGAAAACATCACAGAGAGAGAGAGAGAGAGAGAGAGAGAGAGAGAGAGAGAGAGAGAGAGAGAGAGAGAGAGAGAGAGAGAGAGAGAGAGAGAGAGAGAGAGAGAGAGAGAGAGAGAGAGAGAGAGAGAGAGAGAGAGAGAGAGAGAGAGAGAGAGCGAGCTATGTTTGTACAGTTATCCTTCTTCCAGCATGGCTGTAACCATAGCGACCACTTTGAAAAGAAAATGCTTAATTTGTGGGCGGGGCCAGAGGATGGATAAAGAACGTGTGGGCGGTGCCAGAGGATAGATAAAGAACGTGTGGGCGGTGCCAGAGGATGGATAAAGAACGTGTGGGCGGTGCCAGAGGATAGATAAAGAACGTGTGGGCGGGGCCAGAGGATGGATAAAGAACGTGTGGGCGGTGCCAGAGGATGGATAAAGAACGTGTGGGCGGTGCCAGAGGATAGATAAAGAACGTGTGGGCGGTGCCAGAGGATAGATAAAGAACGTGTGGGCGGTGCCAGAGGATGGATAAAGAACGTGTGGGCGGTGCCAGAGGATGGATAAAGAACGTGTGGGCGGTGCCAGAGGATAGATGAAGAACGTTGTGGGCGGGGCCAGAGGATAGATAAAGAACGTGTGGGCGGGGCCAGAGGATAGATAAAGAACGTTGCAAAGGCATGAAATGACTGTTCTGCTGTGACGGAGCCAGCGATCAGACACCAAATTAGAAACCTTTACGTTGTCATCATACTTGAACAGCATCACACATAGTCAACTGTTGTTTTGCACATAGGGGTTGGTGTCCCTTAGGACAGGGGTTTTCAAAGTGGGTGACGGGGCACCCTGGGGTGCCGTGACGGCAGTCCAGGGGTGCCGCGAGATGATTTGATAATATTTGGAATTTATTTGGACACTTGAAAAAATATTTAGTATCATTTTAAACTTGAAGTACAAAGTTATTTTCAGTCAGTTCTAACCAAAATTGCTGTTATCTCAACATTTTCCTCGCAACATAATCACTAAAATATCGTCACTGTCGGGCAGAAACCTCGTATCTCCAAGTTTCAAATGTGTACGTGTACTTTTGGTAAAGCAAAGCCCTGCTTCATCATACAAGACTGTCGCACAAAACTAGTGAAAACAGCCGATCTACAAGCACACAACGCCTCGCAACGCGAGGTGTTGTGTTGTGTGCTTGTAGTTCTGACATAGAAACCTATGACATAGAAACCTATGTTTCTATGTCAGCAATCTGGCCAGCCATCGTCAAAGAAAAGGTCCTTTTCACTTAAATAGAGCTCAGTTAGTCTGTTCTTGAGAGACTACTATGTCAGTGGTTCTCAAACCTTTTCATGTGAAGGACCCCTAAAATTATATTTATTTGGCCATGGACCCCCATCTCAAAATATTTAGTTCCAGGGACCACACAGAAGCAAAATTTGAGTTACAAACGTTCGCTTTGAAAATACATTATATTCAAAGATTTGCACACATTTTCACGACTTTTTTCAAAAACAGCAGATCTACAAGCTCGCAGCGCGGCACTCGGTGCCGCGCTGTGAGCTTGTATATCTGCTATTTTTCACTGGTTAAAGCATTCAATAATTCTAGGCCTAAATGGGTTAAAGCCATATTTTCTCTGGTAGAGCACACACACACACACACACACACATGCGCGCACGCACGCACACACACACGTGCACCCTAGGGATCCAGCGTTTCGAGTCCTCGCTGCAGCTCTCAATACTGATAATTGCAAACCGGGAAAATTACCTCCTGAAAAAGTTACGTCCAGGAGAGTGGATGAAACTGTACCCAGATATATAATTGTCTTGCTCGCCGGATTTGTTTGAGAATTTTCTTTTTTTTTCCCTCTCTCTTTGTCTCCACCAGCCGAAGGCAGGGGGAGAGTATGTTTTCGCCCCTGTCTGTCTGTGTCCGTCCGTCCGTCCGTCCGTCCGTCCTCCGAGTTTGTGTACAGCTAATCTCCAGTGCCGTTGGCCCGATCGCTGCCAAACTGAGCACACACACTCCCTGGATGCCAATTCAGAACCTCTGCCCCACATTTTTCAAATGGCTCTTTTCTATAGCGCCACCATGAGGCCGATTTCGTCCGATTTTCCATATTCCATCCTGATTGGCTACAATTGGCTTCCAAAGTTTGCAGGATTGCTCCGTTTTGAACAAAATGCCTCAAATCATGAACATAGCGTGCAATCTTGGTGAAATTGAGCGTGCACGTTCCCACTAGGTAGAGGAAGAAATGCCACTTCAAATTTCTCAAATCAGCCTCATGGTGGCGCTATAACAGGGCAATTTGTGTGGCCTGGTGGAGACCTGTGCTCGGTAGAGCACTGCTTCTAGTTCTTTCTCTTTTTTCGGGAAAGGTATAGAGCACCGAAGTCTGACTTGATTTACACATCCTACACGTGTCCCGTTTTAATTTTCTCCCCATTCTGAACTCCCATAGACTTTTTTTGTATTTTTTATTATCGCGTCATATAAGAACGAGAAATAAGAGCGAGAAAATACTAATCTCACTGCCGCCGAATTAGTTACATTTTCGCCAGAAACAAGACTGTACGTATCAAATATGAGTGACTGACTATCATAAACGATGCAGAGCCACCTCCCCGACAATATCGCCGGGACTGTTTGTTTATTTTTGGACCACAGTGCTTATATGAGAGGATTTTTAAGATGACCCAATGTTAAAATTACTTCCGGGAACCAGGCCGATGAACGAGTGACATCAGGACTTCCTACTCTATAACAGGGGGTCCGGGACCCCTAGGGGGTCCTCAGAGTTACTACAGGGGGGCCACCAAATCTTTGTGATAGGATCATTCTTTTAAATTAACAACTTGAACCCTCGCATCCCTATTCCGAGGAGAACTTTGAGGCGTTGAGAGCTTGTAGATTGGCTATTCTCGGCAAATAGGTTTGGTGTAGAAGTACAAAAGAGCAGACCAAGTACAGAGTGAAATTTCAAGTTAACTAAAAACACAAAACCAACATAGACGTATGACAGTGCTGTCAAACAAGTCTACGAACCTCTATGAAATCGATGAAAATCTGCATCACACATTTATAAATATTTAGAGGGGGGTCCCTGCTTCATCTCTCTCTCAGCTAAGGGGTCCCTGGCCTGAAAATGTTGAATTCTTCTGGGTCCCAACAGAGCTGCCTATACTCAGGTGGCTGTGATGGAAGGCCCTGTCGGCGAGTGTCGCGCGGAGGTGGCGTGTGAAAATGTAACCGTTCCGCTGAAAGTGAAAGATCATTTTCATATCCGCCCGCGCAGGAGCACAGGAGGTGTGAATGCAGACTGATTGAGAGCGGAGGAAAGCAACACGATAGCTTATCACAGGGTTGAGATTCCTGCCAGCCGGCATCTCTAGGGACCCCCGTTTCTCTCCCCTGGGGGGAGTGAAGTATAGCTCCATTATTGGTAGCCTCCTGATCGCGTAGCCAGGGGCGTCACAAGGGGGGGGGGGGGGGGGGGGGGGAGAGTGTGACTGAGTTACTAGGGCCCAAGGTGGAGGGGCCTTCATTATTTTATACTTTAGCTATTGAAAAATAGCAGATGTACAAGCTCACAGCGCGGCACCGAGTCGTGAAAATGTGTGCAAATCTTTGAATATATGTATTTGTTTAATTTGTAACTAAGATTTTGCTTCTGGGGGGGTGGTCCCTGGAACTAAATATTTTGAGATGGGGGGGTCCGTGGCCAAATACATATCATTTTGGGGGTCCTTCACATGAAAAGGTTTGAGCACCACTGACATAGAAACATAGGTTTTTTTAAAAAAAACCTTAGAAGGATTTGAAATATTCAAAGACTGGCACAAATGTTCACAATCTTTCAAAAATAGCAGATCTACAAGCTCGCAGCACGGCACTCTGTGCCGCACTGTGAGCTTGTAGATCTGCTGTTTTTCAATAGTTAAAAGCACAAAATAATTGCGCGGGGGGCCGTAGTGAATCCTTGTACCCAGGGCGCAGAATTTGGTGCGACACTGCTGCGCCTCGCAGACACATGGGAAGGGTTGCATCGCTTGCCCCCCCCCCCCCCCCCCTGACAGTGTAGCGTAGCATTATCCACAATGTCTTGTCTTGTCCTTTCAGTTAATGCCACCCGTTTGTCTCGTGCTTTCCTTTACTGCGATAGCATCTCCTGTTTTGAGGAGAATTAGCCTGTACTATTGTACGGGGGTGTAAAGTAGTATTTCCAATGTTCAGCACTTTTACTTCTACTACACTCTACACCTCAGAGGCAAATATTGTACTTTTACTCCACTACAATTATTTGAAAACTTTAGTTGCTTTGTAGATTTTGATTATTATTATTACACAACGTACATTAACCACTTCAGCCCTATATGTGCATTTCAGTCATTTGAAAACAGACCATCTTCAAAGCTCGCAATCCGTCGCGATGCGATGCATTGTGATCTGCTATTTGTCAAATGATTTTATACATTTGACAGTGCATAATGAGAACTTTCTAGTTTTGGTACTTGCATGTGTCTCATGTGCAGGGTTCCCACGGTCATGAAATTCCTGGAAATATTTTGAAATTAGAAAAATATTTTTCCCGTACTGGAAAAGTTTTGGAATTTTCCTGGATGGTCCTGGAAAAAATAGCTATGCATTGTCTTTGGTTATTGATTGTGTTAATAACTCTGAAATGACAAATTAAGCATTGTCAAATATTAGAGGCAGAGGCGTTGTGAGCGTTGTGAGCATGTAGATCTGCTATTTTCACAATAAAACCGTGTTATACAAAATGCCTCAACTCTTAGTGCTCGTCAGGGTGGGGGGTCCCCAGTTAAAATATGATTATTTTGGGGGTCACGGCCTGAAAAGGTTGAGAACCACTGGCATACACTACCTGTTTTTGGGCATTGCACATACGAGTAAGCAACCTGTTATTGAGCTGAATTATTGTTATATAGTCCTGGAAATTGGGTTAAATATTCTGGAAAAGTTTTGGAAATGAATTGGTACAAATTGTGTGGGAACCCTGCATGTGTTCTTTTTCTTGAGCAGCGCTCTCTTCACACTAGGTGTGATTGTCCTGCTCCCGTGGCGGTGCATTTAAGTGCTTTCAGATCCTTGGCGGGCGTCCCGCGGCGTCACCCCCACGACAAGGACGAAGAGGAAGAGGAGTGTAGAGAAGGGCATGGGGATGATTGGCAGCCTCGGAGACAATTAAACTGCAGGCCGTTAAGCAAAAGAGAGAGAGAGGATTTGGATCTGGAGAGACGTCCGCTGATGTCGCCGTGCCTGCGCGTGTCAAGCTGGCCCCCTGCACCCTCCAGGCTTAAGCCTCAAAGACCGGGAACGCGCCCGAAGTAGCGTTAGATTTTGACCACTTTAACCATTATTTTATGCTTTAACTATTGAAAAATCTTGAAATATCTTTGACACAATCTTTGACCCGACTTCTAAATCCTTCCTCTAAATCAGCTGTTCTCAAACTTTTTCATGTCAAGGACCCCCAAAATTACAGGTATTTGGCCGCAGACCACCATCTCAAAATATTCCCCCAGAAGCAGAGATTTGAGTTACAAAAGTTTGCTTTGAAAAATATATATTGAAAAATGTGCCCACATTTTCAAGATTTTTTAAATAGTTAAAGCATGCAATAATTGTAGGTCCTAAATGGCTTAAACAGACATGCTTCCCTTGCAACCCATTTTTTTTTACCAGGCTACAGTCGGGGCAGCAATTATGCCGCGGCGGCTTCTCTATACGTCGTCCAGTGTGCTTTACCTCGATATCTTTTAATTGGAGGAACGGGGGAGTCGCGCTTCTACACCAAGGATAAAGTAAGACGTGTTCTACCTTAGCCTTTTAGCTTCTACACCAAGGATAAAGTAAGACGTGTTCTACCTTAGCCTTTTAGCTTCTACACCAAGGATAAAGTAAGACGTGTTCTACCTTAGCCTTTTAGCCGGCTAAGAATAGAGCCCAGTAGAACTGGGATCTCTCTCTCTCTCTGTGGCCACGCATGCAGCGCTAGCTGGATCTCTCTCTCTCTCTGTGGCCACGCATGCAGCGCTAGCTGGATCTCTCTCTCTCTCTGTGGCCACGCATGCAGCGCTAGCTGGATCTCTCTCTCTCTCTGTGGCCACGCATGCAGCGCTAGCTGGCTGAACTGGGATCTCTCTCTCTCTCTCTGTGGCCACGCATGCAGCGCTAGCTGGCTGTGGTGTGATTGTACCCCGGGCCACCTTTTTTTTAATAGTCAGGGCTGGCGTCCCGTCGCTCCCGTGGAGGGCACTGCTCTACAGCTATATAGCTTTTGCGGGGGCAAAACGCCCCCCCTTTCCTTGCACAATGGGGATGTGAGATTTTCAGCAGCTTTGTCATTAACGGTTGCGGTATTTAACCCTCCAAGACCGTGGAAGGCGCCCGAGTCGAATACGATTTTAACCACTTTAACCATTATTTAATGCTTTAACTATTGAGAAACAGCAGATATACAAGCTCACAGCGCGGCACCGAGTGCCGCGCTGCGAGCTTGTAGATCTGCTATTTTTGAAAAGAATCTTGAAAATGTGTGCAAATCTTTAAAATTTTTCAAAGCAAACTTTTGGAACTTAAATCTCTGCTTCTGGGGGGGTCCCTGGAACAACGTATTTTGAGATGGGGGTCTGCGGCCAAATACCTGTAATTTTGGGGGTCCTTGACATGAAAAGGTTTGAGAATCACCGATTTAGAGGAAGGATTTTTGAAGTCGGGTGGAAGATGGGGTGAAAGATATTCAAAGACTTGCGCACATTTTCGCATTTTTTTCAAAAATAGCAGATCTACAAGCTCGCAGCGCGGCACTCGGTTGCCGCGCTGTGAGCTTGTATATCTGCTGTTTTTCAATAGTTAAAGCATAAAATAATGGTTTAAGTGGTTAAAATCTAACGCGACACGGACGCGTTCCAGGTTTCCAAGTGTTAAAAAAGGTTGGTTTCTGGAGGGCTCGTATTCATCATGTCGCTCGGAATCGCTACGATCGAGCGTTCCGGCGGGCTCTCATGGCCCCCGCGCCGCCGCCGCTTCGTATCAAAGAAACTGAACCGCGGATGACGACATTCTCGGGGTTTCAGGTGACGACGGCCGATAGAATCAGGTTGAGGTTATCCAGACGAGGTTATTTTCCCTCTCATTCTCCTTCTTCTTCTCTGCTCTCCCCCCCGCATCGCCCCCCACCCTTTCCTCTCTCTTCGCCCGAGGAAATTTCCAAGAACTATGCTAGCGAATCACATCCAATTTGATCTCGCAAGCCAAATGACATGCTAAATTATGCATAACTTTTTAATTGGCTTGTGGACGGTTGGGGGGTGGGGGGGGGTGGGGGTGGTTTGGGTTTCTTTTGTGCATTAATACGTGACGACGTTGAAAGGTGAGGTCGTCGTGCCGAGCCTTGCGGAGCCCGCGAGCCCTGGACCCTTTCCAGAGGTCACCTTTCTGAGCGGCGGGGGGTCCGGGGGGCCCGGGCGGCTCCCGCTGCGCGGCCCACCGCTCTCCTCCACACCTCTGCCATCCCCTCCTGCCCCTAGCTGTCACCCACTCGCACCCAGCCTACTGGTGGTGGCAGCCAATTTACCCTCTGGCCAATAAGCAGGACATTTACCACATGTTCTTGCAGTTCTCTTTACCCCCCTCCCCCACCCCCCACTCCCCACCCCTTACCAGGGGTGTCGCACCAAATTCTGGGCCCTGGATACAAGGATTCACTGTGGGGCCCCTCTGCTTTAACTATTGAAAAATAGCAGATATACAAGATTGTAGATCTGCTATTTTTGAAAAACCTATGTTAGTGTCAGTGGAGCTCAAACCTTCTCATCCGCAGGACCCCCAAAATGGTATGTATTTGGCCACGGACCCCCATCTCAAAATATTTAGTTCCAGGGACCCCCCAGAAGCAAAATTTGAGTTACAAATGTTCGCTTAAAAAATACATATGTGTCCCAGCACCCCCAGCAGCTAGTCATCTCGGGGACTGTCATTATTCCCTGTAGCCAAAATGATTTTTTTTTTTTTTTTTGCTCTTTTTTTTTTTATGCCACAACAGCATCTCATAATATCTAGGCTACATTTCACTTAAACGCCAGAGCTTAACTCTGCATGTAAATAAGACTTTTTTTAATTAATGTGAGAGATCGGTACATAATTCTGTTAGTCCTCCCAGTTTATATTAGCTAAAATGCTAACTAGCCAGCCTTTGTTAGCCGTTTGTAGCCAAATGCGGTAATATCGGGACTCCATTACTTAGCGAAGCAACCCACAGTATTTATCCCATTAATTTAATGCCACGTGTGTTCCAAATGAACAATTATTAACCACGTAATGTATGATTTTGTGTATTATTATTTATTATTCTTCCGCCGTTCTTGACTTCCGCTGTTTCTTCTTCTACGCTGGTGAAATGATCCTGGAGCGGCCTGGAGACGTCTGTGACGTATGCTCCGGTGCGGAAGCTTCCTTTGTCACTGAGTTAGCTTAGCATTGAATAGATCAGTGTCGTCCTAAACTATCTAATTCTAACGTTCAGGGTGTTTGTTTTTTTGGACAATAAATTGACAGCCAAGAAAACATGGATGGAATGCAATCGTTCACTCGCCGTCGGAAAGTTGACTTTAGAGTAGACTATTCTGGTTGACTGGCTATGAGTGGCTAACGGCTAACGCTAGCTAGCGTTAGCTAGCACTAGCTGCAGCGCTAGCTGCAGGCTATAAACAAATAAAACGTGACCCAACTCTATTGTTGCTCTCTTCTACAAGCTCACAACGCGAGGCGGTTAAGCCTGTAGATTGTGTTTTATTATCAGGTCAAATAATCCTTCTGGCTGAAGTTACACAAACACTGATTATGCTACATTTAGCACAGTTAGCCCTGTTGCACACGTAATAGGTTCACTTCAACCTCGTGTTGAGCAGTTAATCCTATTTGCTACGTACGTCTACAAAAACCTTCATATTTCAAAGATAACGTGCTTACTGAAGTCTCACAGATGTCACAGTATGGTACGCTCAAGCAGAATTACCCGTATCTTTCGTATTGTTTAATAAACTGCATTTTAATCCGATCAGATGCCATTTTCTGTTGTTTTTCAGCCATGCGACCCCATCGGTTGCGAGGTGTACTGCACTTAGATACATTAATACCTTTTTAAGGAAACGACGACCGATCGGATTAAAATGCTCCTCATTAAATAATACGATCATTACGGGACATTCTGCAGGAGCGTACCCTATGGTGACATCTGTGAGCCTTCACTAAGCAATTTATCTTTGTAATCTGACCGTTTGTGTAGACGTATGTAGCAAATTGGTTAAACTGCTTCACGGTTGGCGCACTGTAGCGTCTTTACATTTAGCCCAATAATGCTTGAGATGCTGTTGTGGCATTATCTTTTTAGAGAGCAATAACTAAAGTTTAAAACATACATAAACCACTTTAGCCCTATGTTATACCAAGGCTATTTGAAAATAGACGATCTACAAGCTCACAACGCATTGCGGTGCGACGCGTTGTGAGCTTGTAGATCTGCTATTTTCAAACATTTTGTACTTTTACTTTTGGTACTTTAAGTACATTTGGATACCAATACTTTTGTACTTTTACTCAAGTACATTTTTTATTCTGGACTTTTACTTGTAACAGAGTGATTCTACATTGCAGAATTGATACTTTACTTTATTATAAAATGTTGGTACTTTTTCCACCACTGTGTAAACGTTTGTGTTCTCATGCCAATAAAGCTTCTTTGAATTGAAGATTGAATTGAAGATTGCTCCCCATGTGGCGGAGTCAGGTCATTGCAGGTTAGAAATTTATTTAAAACTTGAATATCTCAAAAGTACTATTTCAGCATGGCATCATTCTATAAGCCATATCTTCAAAACTGTTGGGTCAATCTCCACAACCAATATATCATTTTGTAGCTATGATCCCCAGCTTTCAAATGAAATGAAAAAATGAAAATGAAAAAAATTGCAATGACTGGCTCCTGGGGAGATTGGGACACATATATTCAAAGATTTGCACACATTTTCACGACTCTTCAAAAATAGCAGATCTACAAGCTCGCAGCGCGGCACTCGGTGCCGCGCTGTGAGCTTGTATATCTGCTATTTTTCAATAGCTAAAGTGTAACATAATTAAGGCCCCTCCAACACCTTGGGCCCTAGTAACTCAGTCCCACTTTCCTACCCCTTGTGACGCCCCTGCCCCTTACACACACACACCACACACACACACACACACACACACACACCACACACACACACACACACACACACACACACACACACACACACACACACACAAGCGGCCGCCATCTCTTGTATAAATAGAAAGGAGGAACCGGTTGACCTCCTTAAAATGAAGGTGTCAGAGAAGGACGCAGGCTTTGACCGTAATCTGTGGGCCTCGCCGCGCTTCACTTTGAAAGATCATGGTTTTCCCTGGATAGTAGTAGTACGTATGTGGTTCACCCTCTAGTCTAGTCTGGATAGTAGTAGTACGTATGTGGTTCACCCTCTAGTCTAGTCTGGATAGTAGTAGTACGTATGTGGTTCACCCTCTAGTCTAGTCTGGATAGTATATACGTATGTGGTTCACCCTCTAGTCTAGTCTGGATAGTAGTAGTACGTATGTGGTTCACCCTCTAGTCTAGTCTGGATAGTAGTAGTACGTATGTGGTTCACCCTCTAGTCTAGTCTGGATAGTATATACGTATGTGGTTCACCCTCTAGTCTAGTCTGGATAGTAGTAGTACGTATGTGGTTCACCCTCTAGTCTAGTCTGGATAGTATATACGTATGTGGTTCACCCTCTAGTCTAGTCTGGATAGTAGTAGTACGTATGTGGTTCACCCTCTAGTCTAGTCTGGATAGTATATACGTATGTGGTTCACCCTCTAGTCTAGTCTGGATAGTATATACGTATGTGGTTCACCCTCTAGTCTAGTCTGGATAGTATATACGTATGTGGTTCACCCTCTAGTCTAGTCTGGATAGTATATACGTATGTGGTTCACCCTCTAGTCTAGTCTGGATAGTATATACGTATGTGGTTCACCCTCTAGTCTAGTCTGGATAGTAGTAGTATGTATGTGGTTCACCCTCTAGTCTAGTCTGGATAGTATATACGTATGTGGTTCACCCTCTAGTCTAGTCTGGATAGTATATACGTATGTGGTTCACCCTCTAGTCTAGTCTGGATAGTATATACGTATGTGGTTCACCCTCTAGTCTAGTCTGGATAGTAGTAGTACGTATGTGGTTCACCCTCTAGTCTAGTCTGGATAGTATATACGTATGTGGTTCACCCTCTAGTCTAGTCTGGATAGTAGTAGTACGTATGTGGTTCACCCTCTAGTCTAGTCTGGATAGTATATACGTATGTGGTTCACCCTCTAGTCTAGTCTGGATAGTATATACGTATGTGGTTCACCCTCTAGTCTAGTCTGGATAGTATATACGTATGTGGTTCACCCTCTAGTCTAGTCTGGATAGTATATACGTATGTGGTTCACCCTCTAGTCTAGTCTGGATAGTATATACGTATGTGGTTCACCCTCTAGTCTAGTCTGGATAGTAGTAGTACGTATGTGGTTCACCCTCTAGTCTAGTCTGGATAGTATATACGTATGTGGTTCACCCTCTAGTCTAGTCTGGATAGTATATACGTATGTGGTTCACCCTCTAGTCTAGTCTGGATAGTATATACGTATGTGGTTCACCCTCTAGTCTAGTCTGGATAGTAGTAGTACGTATGTGGTTCACCCTCTAGTCTAGTCTGGATAGTAGTAGTACGTATGTGGTTCACCCTCTAGTCTAGTCTGGATAGTATATACGTATGTGGTTCACCCTCTAGTCTAGTCTGGATAGTAGTAGTACGTATGTGGTTCACCCTCTAGTCTAGTCTGGATAGTAGTAGTACGTATGTGGTTCACCCTCTAGTCTAGTCTGGATAGTATATACGTATGTGGTTCACCCTCTAGTCTAGTCTGGATAGTAGTAGTACGTATGTGGTTCACCCTCTAGTCTAGTCTGGATAGTATATACGTATGTGGTTCACCCTCTAGTCTAGTCTGGATAGTATATACGTATGTGGTTCACCCTCTAGTCTAGTCTGGATAGTATATACGTATGTGGTTCACCCTCTAGTCTAGTCTGGATAGTATATACGTATGTGGTTCACCCTCTAGTCTAGTCTGGATAGTAGTAATACGTATGTGGTTCACCCTCTAGTCTAGTATGGATAGTAGTAGTACGTATGTGGTTCACCCTCTAGTCTAGTCTGGATAGTAGTAATACGTATGTGGTTCACCCTCTAGTCTCGTCTGGATAGTAGTAGTACGTATGTGGTTCACCCTCTAGTCTAGTCTGGATAGTAGTAATACGTATGTGGTTCACCCTCTAGTCTCGTCTGGATAGTAGTAGTACGTATGTGGTTCACCCTCTAGTCTAGTCTGGATAGTATATACGTATGTGGTTCACCCTCTAGTCTAGTCTGGATAGTATATACGTATGTGGTTCACCCTCTAGTCTAGTCTGGATAGTAGTAATACGTATGTGGTTCACCCTCTAGTCTCGTCTGGATAGTAGTAGTAGTACGTATGTGGTTCACCCTCTAGTCTAGTCTGGATAGTATATACGTATGTGGTTCACCCTCTAGTCTAGTCTGGATAGTATATACGTATGTGGTTCACCCTCTAGTCTAGTCTGGATAGTAGTAGTACGTATGTGGTTCACCCTCTAGTCTAGTCTGGATAGTATATACGTATGTGGTTCACCCTCTAGTCTAGTCTGGATAGTATATACGTATGTGGTTCACCCTCTAGTCTAGTCTGGATAGTATATACGTATGTGGTTCACCCTCTAGTCTAGTCTGGATAGTATATACGTATGTGGTTCACCCTCTAGTCTAGTCTGGATAGTATATACGTATGTGGTTCACCCTCTAGTCTAGTCTGGATAGTAGTAGTACGTATGTGGTTCACCCTCTAGTCTAGTCTGGATAGTATATACGTATGTGGTTCACCCTCTAGTCTAGTCTGGATAGTATATACGTATGTGGTTCACCCTCTAGTCTAGTCTGGATAGTATATACGTATGTGGTTCACCCTCTAGTCTAGTCTGGATAGTAGTAGTACGTATGTGGTTCACCCTCTAGTCTAGTCTGGATAGTATATACGTATGTGGTTCACCCTCTAGTCTAGTCTGGATAGTAGTAGTACGTATGTGGTTCACCCTCTAGTCTAGTCTGGATAGTATATACGTATGTGGTTCACCCTCTAGTCTAGTCTGGATAGTATATACGTATGTGGTTCACCCTCTAGTCTAGTCTGGATAGTATATACGTATGTGGTTCACCCTCTAGTCTAGTCTGGATAGTATATACGTATGTGGTTCACCCTCTAGTCTAGTCTGGATAGTATATACGTATGTGGTTCACCCTCTAGTCTAGTCTGGATAGTAGTAGTACGTATGTGGTTCACCCTCTAGTCTAGTCTGGATAGTATATACGTATGTTGTTCACCCTCTAGTCTAGTCTGGATAGTATATACGTATGTGGTTCACCCTCTAGTCTAGTCTGGATAGTATATACGTATGTGGTTCACCCTCTAGTCTAGTCTGGATAGTAGTAGTACGTATGTGGTTCACCCTCTAGTCTAGTCTGGATAGTAGTAGTACGTATGTGGTTCACCCTCTAGTCTAGTCTGGATAGTATATACGTATGTGGTTCACCCTCTAGTCTAGTCTGGATAGTAGTAGTACGTATGTGGTTCACCCTCTAGTCTAGTCTGGATAGTAGTAGTACGTATGTGGTTCACCCTCTAGTCTAGTCTGGATAGTATATACGTATGTGGTTCACCCTCTAGTCTAGTCTGGATAGTAGTAGTACGTATGTGGTTCACCCTCTAGTCTAGTCTGGATAGTATATACGTATGTGGTTCACCCTCTAGTCTAGTCTGGATAGTATATACGTATGTGGTTCACCCTCTAGTCTAGTCTGGATAGTATATACGTATGTGGTTCACCCTCTAGTCTAGTCTGGATAGTATATACGTATGTGGTTCACCCTCTAGTCTAGTCTGGATAGTAGTAATACGTATGTGGTTCACCCTCTAGTCTAGTATGGATAGTAGTAGTACGTATGTGGTTCACCCTCTAGTCTAGTCTGGATAGTAGTAATACGTATGTGGTTCACCCTCTAGTCTCGTCTGGATAGTAGTAGTACGTATGTGGTTCACCCTCTAGTCTAGTCTGGATAGTAGTAATACGTATGTGGTTCACCCTCTAGTCTCGTCTGGATAGTAGTAGTACGTATGTGGTTCACCCTCTAGTCTAGTCTGGATAGTATATACGTATGTGGTTCACCCTCTAGTCTAGTCTGGATAGTATATACGTATGTGGTTCACCCTCTAGTCTAGTCTGGATAGTAGTAATACGTATGTGGTTCACCCTCTAGTCTCGTCTGGATAGTAGTAGTAGTACGTATGTGGTTCACCCTCTAGTCTAGTCTGGATAGTATATACGTATGTGGTTCACCCTCTAGTCTAGTCTGGATAGTATATACGTATGTGGTTCACCCTCTAGTCTAGTCTGGATAGTAGTAATACGTATGTGGTTCACCCTCTAGTCTAGTCTGGATAGTATATACGTATGTGGTTCACCCTCTAGTCTAGTCTGGATAGTATATACGTATGTGGTTCACCCTCTAGTCTAGTCTGGATAGTATATACGTATGTGGTTCACCCTCTAGTCTAGTCTGGATAGTATATACGTATGTGGTTCACCCTCTAGTCTAGTCTGGATAGTAGTAATACGTATGTGGTTCACCCTCTAGTCTAGTCTGGATAGTATATACGTATGTGGTTCACCCTCTAGTCTAGTCTGGATAGCATATACGTATGTGGTTCACCCTCTAGTCTAGTCTGGATAGTAGTAGTACGTATGTGGTTCACCCTCTAGTCTAGTCTGGATAGTATATACGTATGTGGTTCACCCTCTAGTCTAGTCTGGATAGTATATACGTATGTGGTTCACCCTCTAGTCTAGTCTGGATAGCATATACGTATGTGGTTCACCCTCTAGTCTAGTCTGGATAGCATATACGTATGTGGTTCACCCTCTAGTCTAGTCTGGATAGTAGTAATACGTATGTGGTTCACCCTCTAGTCTAGTCTGGATAGTAGTAGTACGTATGTGGTTCACCCTCTAGTCTAGTCTGGATAGTAGTAATACGTATGTGGTTCACCCTCTAGTCTAGTCTGGATAGTATACACGTATGTGGTTCACCCTCTAGTCTAGTCTGGATAGTATACACGTATGTGGTTCACCCTCTAGTCTAGTCTGGATAGTAGTAGTACGTATGTGGTTCACCCTCTAGTCTAGTCTGGATAGTAGTAATACGTATGTGGTTCACCCTCTAGTCTAGTCTGGATAGTATACACGTATGTGGTTCACCCTCTAGTCTAGTCTGGATAGTATATACGTATGTGGTTCACCCTCTAGTCTAGTCTGGATAGTAGTAGTACGTATGTGGTTCACCCTCTAGTCTAGTCTGGATAGTAGTAATACGTATGTGGTTCACCCTCTAGTCTAGTCTGGATAGTATATACGTATGTGGTTCACCCTCTAGTCTAGTCTGGATAGTAGTAATACGTATGTGGTTCACCCTCTAGTCTAGTCTGGATAGTATACACGTATGTGGTTCACCCTCTAGTCTAGTCTGGATAGTATATACGTATGTGGTTCACCCTCTAGTCTAGTCTGGATAGTAGTAGTACGTATGTGGTTCACCCTCTAGTCTAGTCTGGATAGTAGTAATACGTATGTGGTTCACCCTCTAGTCTAGTCTGGATAGTATACACGTATGTGGTTCACCCTCTAGTCTAGTCTGGATAGTATATACGTATGTGGTTCACCCTCTAGTCTAGTCTGGATAGTAGTAATACGTATGTGGTTCACCCTCTAGTCTAGTCTGGATAGTAGTAATACGTATGTGGTTCACCCTCTAGTCTAGTCTGGATAGTAGTAATACGTATGTGGTTCACCCTCTAGTCTAGTCTGGATAGTAGTAGTACGTATGTGGTTCACCCTCTAGTCTAGTCTGGATAGTAGTAGTACGTATGTGGTTCACCCTCTAGTCTAGTCTGGATAGTAGTAATACGTATGTGGTTCACCCTCTAGTCTAGTCTGGATAGTAGTAATACGTATGTGGTTCACCCTCTAGTCTAGTCTGGATAGTATATACGTATGTGGTTCACCCTCTAGTCTAGTCTGGATAGTAGTAGTACGTATGTGGTTCACCCTCTAGTCTAGTCTGGATAGTATATACGTATGTGGTTCACCCTCTAGTCTAGTCTGGATAGTAGTAATACGTATGTGGTTCACCCTCTAGTCTAGTATGGATAGTAGTAGTACGTATGTGGTTCACCCTCTAGTCTAGTCTGGATAGTATATACGTATGTGGTTCACTCTCTAGTCTAGTCTGGATAGTATATACGTATGTGGTTCACCCTCTAGTCTAGTCTGGATAGTATATACGTATGTGGTTCACTCTCTAGTCTAGTCTGGATAGTAGTAGTACGTATGTGGTTCACCCTCTAGTCTAGTCTGGATAGTAGTAGTACGTATGTGGTTCACCCTCTAGTCTAGTCTGGATAGTAGTAATACGTATGTGGTTCACCCTCTAGTCTAGTCTGGATAGTAGTAGTACGTATGTGGTTCACCCTCTAGTCTAGTCTGGATAGTAGTAGTACGTATGTGGTTCACCCTCTAGTCTAGTCTGGATAGTAGTAGTACGTATGTGGTTCACCCTCTAGTCTAGTCTGGATAGTATATACGTATGTGGTTCACCCTCTAGTCTAGTCTGGATAGTATATACGTATGTGGTTCACCCTCTAGTCTAGTCTGGATAGTAGTAGTACGTATGTGGTTCACCCTCTAGTCTAGTCTGGATAGTATATACGTATGTGGTTCACCCTCTAGTCTAGTCTGGATAGTATATACGTATGTGGTTCACCCTCTAGTCTAGTCTGGATAGTAGTAGTACGTATGTGGTTCACCCTCTAGTCTAGTCTGGATAGTAGTAGTACGTATGTGGTTCACCCTCTAGTCTAGTCTGGATAGTATATTATACATAGCGTCGCTGTCGGGAAGAAACCTTGTATCTCCAAGTTTCACATTTGTAATTTATTTCGTAAAGTAAAAGCCCTGCTTCATCGTAGAAGACTACCGCACAAAACGAGCACACTTGTAGATCGGCTATTTTCTCTAGTTTAGATCATTTTTAAAATGATGAATACAAAACGAACGGTTTTGGACATACAAGGAAAATTATATGTTTGATGTGGTTCACTCTCTAGTCTAGTCAGAGTATTATCATAGATAAATATGTGCCATTTCAAGTCTTCAGCATTTGTTGCTCTTTTCCTGAAAATGTCCTGCAAATGCATTTTTTCGACAGGTTTCTTTCACTGTTTTAAAGTTTTATGGAGAATGGAGCGTATTTTTTACATTTAGTTTGCCTCAGTTCCACACAAATCAAAAGTACAGCATCTTTAGATCCTATTTTATACTATTTTCTTCAACAGGGGGTCCGGGACCCCTAGGGGGTCCTCAGAGTTACTACAGGGGGTCCTCCAAATCTTAGTGTGATAGAAACTTTTATTTTTTTTCCTTTTTTATATTAACCACTTGAACCCTAGCGTCCATATTCGGAGCGCGAGGCGTTGTGAGCTTGTAGATCGTCTATTTTCGGCAAGGAGGTTTGGTGTAGAGGAGAAGAAGGGCAGAGTGAATGGTCAAGTTTATAAGTATTGACGGTTCAAGAATCCAAAATACACTGATGATGGTGCTGCCTTTGTGCGGTCAAAAGATGAAACTATATAGAATCTATTAACAGGTTGTGGGGGTCCCTGCTTCATCTCTCTCTCAACTAAGGGGTCCTTGGACGGAAAACGTTGAAGACCCCTGCCCTAATAATACTGGCTTTTAGTCCACACACCATTCCTGTGCCATGAGCACACGAACACAGACAAATCCCTTACATGTTGGTTGTTCCTGTTGCCATTTTGGAGAGCGAGAGAACAGTGGCGTCAGTTCAGCAAAAGCTAGGGTATGGCAAAGATGGGAGTCCTCATGGAAAATAGGCATTACATTTTGAATAACACGCCTCGAGGCGTTGTGAGCATGTAGATCGTCAGTTTTTTACACAGGTTTCTATGGTTTCTTGGGCTGGATATGGCAGCCTGGAATGGTTGTTCAAGTGCAGCTAAACTTAACATGTTAGTAAACGTGCCACAATTAACAATAATGCATAGCACCTGTGCAGCTGACCTGCAGAACCTGGGAATATACCATTTTGTCAAAATGGGGAGAATAAAAGTGTGGAGGATATAATTATAATACCTTGTTAAAGTGACCATTTTGTAAAATTTTGCATTTGTAGTTATTTTACTGTAATTTAACAATATAATAACCAGAACAGATAGAAAAGGGGACATTCATGGATTTATATTTAAAAGCAACTTTTGTTTTCCCCCCTGGACCCAGGGTATGGCAGCTGCATACCCCTGCCATACCCAATTGACGCCCCTGCGAGAGAGAGAGAGAGACGGAGAGCCGCTTGCAAAACTCCGCTAGCAGCGCGGCTCGCTGATGTGATCGCTGCTGGATTAGTTATGCGGTGCAGGATTGCATCAAGCATATTTATTTATACAAGCCATGAAAGAGAGGGGTCTCTCATGTGGCGGAGAGGGGAGCGCCGATATCGTCCGCGTCCAGCTAACACGTCCTGGCGCAATGGCTTCATGGTTCCCCGCTAATGAGCCATTAGCTTTCCTAACTGCATAATGTCCTTTTGCGTCCGGCAGTGCTTTGGTGAATCCATATTCATGACAGCGCCGCGGCTGAAGCACTCCAGAGGCCTCCGGAAAAAATGCACCCTGAAAATAGTCAGACGGTCTACCTTTATTCATCTGCAGAGTGATCGTGGTCAAAGTGTTTTGTTTCCGACTTAAATATCGTCAGGTGGTTTCAAATGTGTATGTTCTTTCACAAAGTAAAGCCCTGCTTCATCATACAAGGCCGTCGCACAAAGTGAAAAAGTGAAAACAGCCGATCTACAAGCTTTGTGTGCTTGTAGATCGGCTGTTTTCACTAGTTTTTTCACTAGGTTTTCACCCGACAACGACGATATGGAGTTCTGACAATCTCTCTTGCAGGAATTATGGGCCAATGTGTTGGGGGGGGGGGGTAGATACGTTTATTGGTGGGATAAAAAACAGAAAACAAAAAACGACGTAGAATCAACGTCAGCTATAAAAGTATGTAGGCGAAAATATGCTGTAGCCTAATTATGCTTTCACAATTTTTTGATGTTTGACTTTGTCCTTTTCTACTTTGATCATCGTCATGGTTGTATATGCTTCTAAAGGGCATGTGATCATCGTCATGGTTATGCTTCTAAAGGGCATGTGGCACTGACACGTTAAGTCAGTGGATACGTGGGTTCATTTCATTTTATTGCTAAATTCATCGCACTTCTGATGGCCATAGAGCAATAATCTTAACTGATGTTCAGGGACGTGCTGGCCATTGGGAAAAGCGGGACAACTCCCGAACGGCCGGTTCATTCCCCGCCGGTCCAGACCGGTCATTAGGAAAAAAATAAAAATAAAATGTCGGCCTTCGTTCCATTTTGGGGGCTGGGCGGCCAACAAAGTAAATCGTCACTGTCGGGCAGAAACCTCGTATCTCCAAGTTTCAAATGTGTACATTTTTTCGTAAAGCAAAGCCCTGCTTCATCATACAAGGCTGTCGAACAAAAGTAGTGAAAACAGCAGATCTACAAGCACACAACGCCCGTTGTGTGCTTGTAGATCGGCTGTTTTCACTAGTTTAAATCATTTTTAAAATGGTTTTGGACATACAAGGTTGCCACCCGACAATATAACTCCTGTAATTGGCCCACTGGCTTGTCACTTGTCATGATCTGAAATGGCAAATCTCTGAGTAGCAGCAGCGCTATAGAGAGAGATCTCTCTCTATAGCACGCAATGAGGGCCTCTCCAACTCTTTTTCCCGGGCTGAATCAGGGGCC
This sequence comes from Nannobrachium achirus, assembly GCF_963921795.1. Taxonomy (NCBI): domain Eukaryota; kingdom Metazoa; phylum Chordata; class Actinopteri; order Myctophiformes; family Myctophidae; genus Nannobrachium; species Nannobrachium achirus. The sequence continues at coordinate 1,207,312 of NC_137829.1, forward strand.
CAGCACGTCCCTGATCTTAACTGATGTTTCTGTCTATGCTGACAGCAGACGGTGTCTGATCAGTAATCAGTCAAGTTCATGAGTCCCTAGGCTGGCCTCATTCATGCAAACTGACTTACCCGTCATTCCCTAGGCCAGGGGTCTTCAACGTTTTCAGGCCAAGGACCCCTTAGTTGAGAAATAGATGAAGCAGGGACCCCCACAACCTGTTCATAGATTCTATATATAGTGGGAGAAATATGTGAAAAAGGTGTTCACTTCCGGCAGAAAGCGTGAAAATTTGCACCTAGGGGTATTTTTGTGCGCTGAATTCAAAAATTGACGGTCCCAAACACTTTTCTCAAAGTCACTTTTCTCTAATTCACTTACCATAGGGTTAGGGTTAGGAAAAAAAGACCCCCCAAAAATCTTCTTTAAGTAGCAATGTGAGGGGTCTATCTAGGGGGTTTTCATGATTCTGAATCCATTCCAAGCATTTGTTTTGCACAAAAACATTCCTTGGGCAAGAAGTGGACCCCACAAAACTATGGTTTAGTGATGAGTCATCACTTTTCACAGTTGTGTAGGGTCCATTTCTTGCCCAAGGAATGTTTTTTGTGCAAAGCAAATGCTTGCAATGGATTCAGAATCATGAAAACCCCCTAGATTGACCCCTCACATGCTATTTAAAGCATGTGAGGGGTCTTTTTTCCCTAGTATGGTAAGTGAATTAGAGCCACCAGATCCCATGGGAAAAGTGCTTGGGACCGTCAATTTTTGAATTCGGCGCACAAAAATACCCCTAGGTGCAAATTTTCACGCTTTCTGCCGGAAGTGAACACATTAGCCTATTTTTGTTACATATTTCTTCCACTAATAGGTTCATTGTTTGACAGCACAATTATCAGTGTATGTTGGATTCATGTCAATTTGTGTTTTCAGATATGTAACCACTTGAACCATCAATACTTAATAAACTTGACCTTTCACTCTTAGCAGATCTACAAGCTCACAACACGTCGCGACGCGTTGTAAGCTTGTAGATCCGCTATTTCCACTATCAATGTTCTTTTTCAAGTATAAAGTTGTCAAATATGTCAGTAATTTCTCTGTATAATTAGGTTTTGTGTCATTTCTGCCATGTGCAACTTCAAAGCCCACAAGCCAAACAGGAATGTAATCGTCAACGACAGAAACACAATTAAATCGTTTATCGCAATTATTTGAGTGACAATTAATCGTCATGTAAAATGCCATAATCGTGACAGCCCTAATAGACAAAGCCAGTTTGCCATTAGTCAATCACTTTTGGCAAAGTCTATGTGCATTTCCCTCGAAATGATTTGAGATCCTGCAGCCAAAAAAGACACAGGAGAATCGGTGGAAGGAAGTATATACCGGATTCATAGTGATGAGATATGTCCCCCGAAACATAAGTGATGCAATTATCAGGAGGAAGCGAACCGCAGCAAAGGTGGCTAATAATAATCCCTGAGCTTTTAGCTCACTAAGTTCGCCCTGCAACTAAAGGCAGAATGTCACGCGCTCAATACTGCGACTGTCCTTTCATATCGATACGGTGTACGCTAGGGAACAGCGGGTACTGATGCACAACTCCACGCTGTAATTATTTTTTGCAGGCTTTTCTGCATCAAGGGTTGGAGAGGAGGAGTAGTGGTGGAAAGTTACTCAAGTAAAAGTATCAATACTGCAATGTAGAAATACCGTTGTTATAGGGCACGGTCACTTTTATTCTACCTGTGAGGGTGGATTCTGCTGAGCATTTCAATGAGAATGGAAAGATTCTTTTTTTTTTGTAGATCGGCAATTTTTGAAATGGCCAAAATGTGGGCTGAGTGGGTCATTTATGTTTTGTCATGATAATCAAAATCTACAAAGTAACTATTGATTGATTGATTGATTGAAGGCTTTATTAGAAGTTTGCATAGGAAAATGTACAGATTCATGACGGTACAGTTCACTGGTACAAGGTCTACTAAAAGGAGATCCATGAAAATACTAAGCTTATTTCAACAGGAAACCATTTAAGTATCTCATATAACATTGAATGACAGACAAATAGAACACAGTACTATGCAGTAGATATGTAAAGAAAAAGGGGAAAAAAAAGAAAAGAAAACAGTAAATCTAAACAAACAGTAAGTATATACAAGGAATATACAGTAAATCTAAACAGACAGTAAGTATGTACAAGGAATATACAAGTATACAAGTATATACAAGGAAGGGGCAGGGAGGGTAGGGTTGGGCTAGGTTTTTTACCAGTTGCGAACGGCTGCTGCCTGTAAGTGGTTTTTCAGGGCAATTTTAAAGGATGCTAGTGATCCACACTGCTTTATGGCCTTCGGTAAGGCATTCCACATTTTTGTGGTATAGCAGAAGAACGAGTTCGACCCTTTCTTTGAGTTGACTCTGGGTTGAACGTGATCTGTGGCACTGCCTCTGGTGTTGTAATTATGGACATCCTTAACGTTGATAAAGTATTTTGACAGGTACTTGGGTATCATAGTGGTGTAGTGTATCTTGTACACCAGGCCCATTGCAAGTTGCTGTACTCTGTCATGTACTCTGAGCCACCCCACTCTTAACTGGTGAGTAGCGGTGAGGTGAGTCTGATAGGGAAGGTTAAGCAGGACCCTAATTAGTTTATTTTGGGCTATAACTAACCTTTTCAAATAATTGCAGTGGTAAAAAGTATAACTTGCTTCGGATGTAGAGGAGTAGACAGGGACGTGCTGGGCCCCTGATTCAGCCCGGGAAAAAGAGTTGGAGAAGCCCTAATTTTTTTTTATATATATATTTCGTCGTTGTCGGGTGGTAACCTTGTATGTCCAAAACCGTTTGATTTGTATTTATCATTTTAAAAATTATTTAAACTAGTGAAAACAGCCGATCTACAAGCACACAACGCCTTGCACCGCGAGGCGTTGTGTGCTTGTAGATCTGCTGTTTTCACTGCTTTTGTGCAACGGCCTTGTATGATGAAGCAGGGCTTTGCTTTGCGAAAAAATGTATACATTTGAAACTTGGAGATAGGCTACGAGGTTTCTGCCCGACAGTGACGATTTACTGGCCTGGACCGGCCGGGAATGAACTGGCCGTTCGGGAGTTGTCCCGCTTTTCCCAATGGCCAGCACGTCCCTGGGAGTAGAAGTAAAAATACAGAAAATTGGAAATACTCCAGTAAAGTAAAACATACCTCAAAACGTTCCTTTAACACCTTCTAAGCCACGGGGAGCCCCTTAATGTTAAAACCGTACTATATCGCACATCCCCCCAGGGACTCTCAGCCACGTCGTACATTCCCGGACTTTGTCTTTAAAACCGGAATAAAAGCTTTTGATCCGAAAATCGGCGATCGTCTAACCTTCCCTAGTCACCACTCGTGCACTGATAGCTCATGCAGACCGTGCATGAAGCAGAGGTGACGTCAGCGCCTCTCCTTCTCCAAGGCTACTCCCAGCCATCCGTTTGCTGTCTGCACACTCGAGCTCCTACAGCAGCCATGCTTGGGGCTATGCTAGCGAAACTTTTCAGTTCTGTTCTTCAGTCACACATGGACTATTTGCGGGGACATTTACGTGAAAGGATCGCGCACGCGAAACGCACGGGGACATCGACGATCGGCCAAAACCCCCATTCTATCCCAACGGAAATCGAGAAAATCATGGTGAGTTACTGGCCTGGGGGAAAAAAAAAAAGAAAAAACAGCGGCGCTGTTCAAGATGGAGGGGCTGCGGGGTCATGTTTATAAACATAATATTATGTCTCAGATCACAATACAATAATAGAAATTTCACGGCTAATCTACCAACCACCATTCTATTTCGGACGTCAAGGTGTTACACCGTGCATAATGACGAGATATGATGAGTTATTTTAACACATTGAATGCCCAGAATTATTCAACGTTTAATTTGCTGGTGCCCATGGCAACCCGCCATTTTACCTACCTTCGAGGTACTGGCGAGAAAAGTAATCAGAGTAAATGTAATCCAAGCCTGTTTATTTTGCGAAAATCTTTTCTTTCAGTCAGGACCGTTTTTTATCAATTCTAAGCCACAGCGTTTGTGTGACGGCCGGTAGAAGAGGACGCCGTTTTGAACATGAAAGTGATTTAAAAGCTAGAAAAAGTATTGATTCTTGTTTTGACCGGAAACAGTTAAAACACGGATATGGAAAAACGGATCTGCATTGGCTTTCATGTTAAACTTTTAGTCAGGGAAAAATTTGCAGAATAGCTGTCAAATCTGGGAATAAATTTGTTACCAAACAATTTCTTCACCAATGTGTTTGTAAAGGTGTCTAGTAACATATCTAACAAAGATTGAAATTCAACATCCCTAGCAAAATGTTTGACAGCTAGGGTAATTTTCGGTCTCATCCACTTACTATACACTATACTATAATGGAAAAAATGACTCCCAAAAATCTGCTTTACGTGCGACGTGAGGGGTCTAACTAGGTGTTTTTAATTATTCTGAATCCATTGCAAGCATTTGTTTTGCACGAAAAACATTCCTTGTGCTAAAAACGGCCCCCCAAAATGGATGGTTTAGTGATGAGTCATCACTTTTCACAGTCTTGTCTGGTCCATTTTTAGACCAAGGAATGTTTTTCGTGCAAAACAAATGCTTGCAATGGATTCAGAATAATTAAAAACACCTAGTTAGTCATTTTTTCCTTTATAGTATAGTGTATAAGCTGTGAAATATTTCCCTAGGGATGTTGAATTTCAATCTTTGTTAGATATGTTACTAGACACCTTTACAAACAAATTGTTTGGTAACAAATGTATTCCCAGGTTTTATTAATATTCCCTAACTATTTGCAGTAAAACGCAGATTTTTCTGTTTCCTGAACCTGCCACGGGTCCTGCAGCATTTCTGCATGCTAACACACAAAAAAAACCCAAAAAAAAACGGGATATGACGAGTAGTTTTGTTGAATATTCCGGTAGTAAATGAGTTAAAGGACAACTTTGTTTTTTTATAAAAGGGGTTGATATTTTAGAGACAAGAAAAGCTGAGTGTTAAAATGTTTTCACTTCGTTCTATCATTTTAGTGATTTTAACAATTTTGATTTGCATGCCCCCAGGTTGGGGCCATGCATGCCCCCAGGTTGGGGGCATGCATGCAAGTGGCTAAATATGTATTTTTAGACACAATAAGCCCATACCCAAGATGCACCGCAAACTTTCGTGGGCAGATGTGACTTTATATGGGAGCTGGTGTAAATGGTAACAAATAAATTGCTCGCTTATTGTGTCTAAAAAGACCAGTGTTGGGTGTAATGGCGCTATAACTAACGACGTTACGTAGCGCCGTTAGGTTTGGTGGTAGCGGAGTAACTTAACGAGTTACTTCTGCAATTTAGTAGGATCGTTACCAGTTACATTTCCCAAAAAATAGCGGCGTTAATTAGGTATTTAAGACCTATTCCCTGTTTTTTCTGTTGCCACAAAGGAAAAATAAATCCATCTGACACATTTGCGCTGTTTCCTGAATGAGCTCTTCTCTCTCTGTCATAGAAGGAGCCTGAAGAGGCATGCATGCACGCATCATGGCCCGCATTTTTACACGGAAAAATGTGACCAACCAGAAATGTGTTGCCAGCCTGTGGTGGTTGCGTAGTCATTCTACAGTTTACGACAGGCTACGAAATTTGGTGTAACTTGGGGTTACTTGCGGTCATCTGACTATTAGCGAGTCAAGAAGAACTTTTTGCGTGTCTTGTTTACTTTAATTTACATGGCAGGGCTTGAGTAAGGCTGTGGAAGGATTCACACTATTTTTGGATTTACTTGGTGAAAGGAATAAAGGATAGATCAACGTCATTACATTATCCACGTTGAAGCTGCACGCAGACAGCCACGCACACAGCTGACAGCCACAACAATCCGGTAGGCTGCACTCTTTTTTATGTTTACCAAACGTTCTCACAGTGGGTTTTAATGGTCGGTAACGGTAACGGGTAGCTCGTTAAGTTACAATTGTCATTGGGTAGCGGAGTAACGTAACGGATTAGTTTTTCAAGTCAGTAAACTAACGAGTTACTTCAAAATGTAACGATACCCAACACTGAAAAAGACATATTTAGCCACTTGTACGCATGCCCCCAACCACTGAAATCAAAATAATAAAATCGCTAAAACAATAGAAAGTGTTAAATGAAAAAATGTTAACACAATTTTTTTCTTTTCTCTAATTACAATCTAAAATATGAACCCTTGTTGTAAAAAAACAAAGTTGTCCTTTTAATGCCGCTGTTGCGGTGCTCAAAAGTTGGCATAATTTGCAGCGGCATGTAAGAAGCATATTGTTCCCCCACACCTCGGAGCGCTTCTCCGCCGGTGCATTTGGAATCCGTGTGTTGTTGGCGCCCGGGGGGTGCGGCCCGCGGGCTCCCTAGATCTGAGCGGTGCTGTGGGCATCGCCAGCCGCCTCATCCTGGCGTCCCTCTGTGCCTCACCGTTAATCACCCATTCACACCGACACAAGCAGAGCGCCCGCATGCTCAGCTTCATTACAATTGGATATCACTTCACCTCAAGCGGTGGGTAGCTACAATATAAATCCGGCGTGTCCATTTAACATTGGGAATGTAGGGACCTGTAAAGAGGGTCCATCACGGATTTTACTGCATGTGTGGGTGGGAAATGTTGCCCACTTTCCCTGAATTCATGCTTCTATTTATTTTATTTTTTTTAAGCGTCTTAAGTGGTCTTGGTCCACTCAGCGCATATATACCGCACTGAAAAGATTCATCTGTTGAAGCTTCTAGCATTATGAGGAGGAGGCCGTTTTATATTTGCAACAGTAAAAGAATCTTATGGATCTTTTTTTTTTCCTTTTTAATACTTGCAATCCAAGTATCTGGGATCAGAACTTTACAGAGTGTGATATAAATATATATATATATGTGGCATGTGACAAGTACACACTCGCGCGCACTCACAGAACAGCGCTGTACTAAACGGACGTGTTGGCAAATGGAAGCCATCCAATGTTTGCAGGGTCCCCCTCCCCGACATAGGAGTTTTGGCAGCTCACAAAGCCCTGTGAGTTATTACAGCTGCTACGCTATACTAGACTAGACTCTACTGACACTGCTTAGGAGAGTGACGGACAAACAACATTATCACCTGATATTACAGCCGAGAGACAAAGTGGGCCGTGGAGACAAGGTGGAGGGAGCGAGAGAGAGAGAAAAGTCCCACTCAAATCCACAGCATCAAATTGATGTTTCTCCCCAGACGACGTAGTATAGCGCGGCAGATGGCCTTACAATATCCCCTTTAAACCGGGAAATTATTTTATGCTTTAACTATAAAAAAAATATAGTTCTGGGTTAGCAGCGCGGCACCGAGCGCTGAGCTGCCAGATTGTAGATCTGCTATTAATGAAAATGTGTGCTAGTCTTTGAATATTTTGACCCGATTTATATGTCCTCTAAATCACTCTTCTAAATCAGCGGTTCTCAAACTTTTTCATGTCAAGGACCCCCAAAATTACATGTATTTGGCCGCGGACCCCCAATCTCGAAATATGTTGTTACAGGGACCCCCCAGAAGCAAACATTTGAGTTACAAATGTTCACTTTTAAAAATATATATTCAAAGATTTGCAAGAAAATATAGATTTTTTTTCAAAAATAGCAGATCTACAAGCTCAGCTTGTATATCTGCTATTTTCTTTCATAGTTAAAGCATAAAATAATGGTTAAAGTGGTTCCAGGTGGTCTTAATGGAATATGAGGAAAGAGCCATTACCAGAACCCATCATCTCTCTCCCTCCGTGTTTGTGTGATCTCAGACGTTTTGACCGTCCGTCCGTCCGTCCGTCCGTCCGTCCGTCCGTCCGTCCGTCCGCCCGTCCATCCGCGGTGTGGGAAATGTGCCCGGAATCGTCAGATGGCCGACCCATCATGCATTGCACCGAGAACAGAGCGCGGAGAGCTACCTGTGACACTGGCAGGTGGGGACGGCAGCCACGGCGGCCACCTTGGCACCGGCCTCGATGCCGTGTCCACCTTGGCACCTTGGCACCGGCCTCGATGCCGTGTCCACCTTGGCACCTTGGCACCGGCATCTTTATGCCGTGTCCACCGTTTATGCAGCAGTTGGCAAGGTGGACCGGGCCATGTGTCGGCCTTTTTTTATTTATTTATTTATTTAATTTACGAGGGGAAGCTCATTAGTACCACCGGGCATCACTGAAAATGCCATTTAAAAGTCGCTTCTTTAAAACCCATTCAGAACGGGTACACTATATTGTGTATCATTATTTTATGCTTTAACTATTGAAAAATCGTGAAAATTTGAATTTTGACCCGATTCTATAAGTGTCTTTTGAATCCTTCTAAGGTTTTTTTGAGAAAAAAAAACTATGTTTCTATGTCAGCAATCTGTCTCGCCATCGTCAAAGAAAAGGTCCTTTTCACTTAAATGGAGCTCAGTTAGTCTGTTCTTGAGAGACTACTATGTCAGTGGTTCTCAAACTTTTTCATGTGAAGGACCCGCAAAATGATATGCATTTGGCCACGGACCCCCATCTCAAAATATTTAGTTCCAGGGACCACCCATGAAGCAAAATTTGAGTTACAAACGTTCACTTTGAAAATACATATATTCAAAGATTTGCACACATTTTCACGACTTTTTCAAAAATAGCAGATCTACAAGCTTGCGCTGTGAGCTTGTATATCTGCTATTTTTCACTGGTTAAAGCATTCAATAATTCTAGGCCCTAAATGGGTTAAAAAAAGAAAAAGGGGGTTTGAGTTCACATGGAAGCGCTCGCTGGGTGGTGTGAAGACATCAACTATGTGATGTGTGGCGCTGTGGGGCGATAGCTTTTGATCTGCATTATACTGGACAGACCTTAATCACATTATTGCATTCTATGGTCACATTTAAAAAAAGCAGCCAATGATAACTAGCTGTTGTCTTTACTTAACTACTGAAACCCTCTATAGCCTTACTGCATACCTGGTCCCCACATTTCTCCCCATTTCGCCACTCTAAAAAGGATGGATCGGATCCCTAGGGGGTCCTCAGAGTTACTACAGGGGTTCCTCCAAATCTTTGAGCTGACTAAGAGCTTTGGTGTATTGGGGGGGGGGGGGGGGGGGGGGGGGGGAAGCAGACTGCACTATTTTTGAAAATGTTTGAAAATATGAAAATGTAACCTGGAATGTATTATTATTACGCATCTTTACTTTAACCATTATGTTATGCTTTAACTATTAAAAAAATAACACATACAGATGTGCCATTTCAAAGCTCCACACGTCCTGCCATTGGCAAGACCTTCGATTTTCAGGGGATTTGCAGAACACTGAGCTTATAGATCAGCTATTTTTGCTATTTATATGACCTTCTCTGACTTTCTGCTTTTCAATGGGAATGGAGTGGTGTCTTTGACATTAGCGAGTTTCTGCAAAAATATGCTCCATTCTCCATTAAAAAAATGTGTGCGTGCGTGGGTGCAAGCATATACAGTATATACTGTAGATCATATAAGCATATACAGTATATACAGTATATACAGTATATACTGTAGATCATATAAGCATATACAGTATATACAGTATATACAGTATATACTGTAGATCGGCTATGTTCTGCAAAGATGTGGTGTCTTGGGAAAGAAGGAGGGTAGCTGCACTTTGGCATATTATTTACCAATCCAATTAAATCTTGCACATCGCAGGACTCCGGTAGTAGAGTTTGTGCTGTACAACCTTTCTTCAAGTGTGTGTGTGTGTGTGTGTGTGTGGGGGGGGGGGGGTGATGGGGGTTGCATTTGGACGAAGGCTGTGGCTGAACACAGCATGAGAGCGACGTGAGGGCCAGAGGTGACCGAAAGGCGCGGCCGGCAGTAGATCCATCCAGAACACATCCACGGTCTGGTCTTTGCTCCGTGCGGGGCGCAGGGAGGGGGTTAAGAAGATCCCCGGCTGGAGCCGACACGCTGAGAGCTGACCTGCATTCTGCCCGCTTTAAGACGATGCTCATCTTGCTCCAAGGGTTGATGGAGTGGCGGGGGGCTGCCTGCGTGGCACATGGCTTCATCCTGGTGGGCACTGCCACAGCTGGGTATCTGTAGCCGCAGGCTTCATGGACCCTGGGCTGGAAATTGTAATCACTTTGGGAGCGACATCGCACTTCCTCTTGAGTGGCGCAGGCTGAGTGGTGCACATCTCCTTGTACGGGCCGTTCTGTCTGTGACTTCAGCTGTGGTGATGTCGGCCTCTGCGTACTTTCTGTGACGTTAGTCTCGTGTGACGTTAGTCTCGTGTGACGTTAGTCTTGTGTGACGTTAGTCTCGTGTGACGTTAGTCTTGTGTGAGCTGTCGGTACTGCATACATTACATAGGGACATGCACTGCATATATAGGGACATAGGGACATACACTATAGGGCAGGGTTCCCCAATTAGTTTTCCCCAAGGGCCGAATTATGTCTGGGTACCAAGCCGAGGGCCACAACATTGCAGGGGGCGACGGCGGCGTTCCCGCTACTCCAGCAACTGCGACAGTTCATGTATCGTCGTTGTCGGGTGAAAATCTTGTATGTCCAAAACCATTCCTTTTGCATTTATCATTTTAAGAATTATTTAAACTAGTGAAAACAGCAGATCTACAAGCACACAACGCCTCGCGGTGCGAGGCGTTGTGTGCTTGTAGATCTGCTGTTTTCACTACTTTTGTGCGACGGCCTTGTATGATTTGCGAAAGAACGTACAAATTTGGAGATACGAGATTTCCACCCAACAACGACGATATACTAGTGTTGTTGCTGATCTTATACCACCATTATTACTGGGGTTGGTGTGGGCCAGACAGTAGCCCCCCGTGGGCCGCAAATGGCCCGTGGGCCGCCTATTGGGGAACCCTGCTATAGGGACATAAGGACCTACACACTAAAGTCAAACAAAGGAGCGGTTTGCGCCTCGCTCAAAAAAAAAAAAAAAAAAAAAAAGGAACCGTGCATTTCTCAATGCACCCTAGTGTGTGCGCTATGCTTGTGTGCACGCACGCCTCACGTCGACGAAGCCAGCTGATGTAATTAAACCGAAACGGTGGCACTTCGCACGCAGATAAATCTAATCATCACAGACAAAAGCCGGGGTTTTTCCATGTACACAAATCAAAACAGAACGGTGTGCACGCGACAGCTAATCACATTATTCCCGTGTTTCCTTTCGCTGTGTCACACCGCTTCAGCTGACCTTCAGGTGCTTCTAATCATCTGTGGCTAATTACCAGTCTACCTGAGTAAACAATGGTGTTGTTTTTCTTCTTCTTTTCTCTTTTTTTTCCCAACGCTGGAGTACAAACATTAATCACGGCTCACAAGTGGCTAGTTGCAATTAGTTAGATAACAATAATTGAAGTATAAAGTGTGGGATGCCTGTTCCAATACAAGGGAGCGCTAATTAACTAAGCTGGCATTTCCATACGGACACGGCTCTCACAAGGTGTTTTTTTTCCCGTTTGTTTTTATCAATCTGCGTCGGCGACGCTACAAAACAAAACAACGTAGAATCTGATGTTTAAGATTTATAATTGCATAGGAGTATTATATTATACGTAGATACCACCTGTATCAACTGAACTAGCATTGTTTTGTTTAGTTTTTCTTGTCCTGTTCTCTTTTTTTTAATCAGACAGCCAGGTGACTCAACATCCGGTAGATTAGCAAAGTTCATAGTTCAATCTAAAGTGGGGAGGAAAAGGGCCCTGGTAGACGATTAAACCTCAAATACCGGGAACACACCCGAGTAGCGTTATATTTCAACCACTTTAACCATTATTTTATGCTTTAACTATTGAGAAATAGCAGATATACAAGCTCACAGCGCGGCACTCTCTCTGCTATTTTTGAAAAATCGTGAAAATCAGTGCAAGTTTTTGAATGTTTTTGACCCGATCTTTGACCCAACTTCTAAATCCTTCCTCTAAATCAGCTGTTCTCAGACGTTTTCATGTCAAGGACCCCCAAAATTACAGGTATTTGGCCGCGGACCCCCATCTCAAAATATGCTGTTCCAGGGACCACCCAGAAGCAAATATTTGAGTTACAAATGTTCACCTTTAAATACAGAGTGCCGTGCTGTGAGCTTGTATATCTGCTATTTTTCAATAGTTAAATCATTAAATAATTCTAGGCCTAAATGGCTTAAACTAATGACCTTAAATCAATCGGATCCGGTGTGCATGCATGAGGTCGTAGAGAATCATTGTTTTCTTTTAAAAAAATGAAATTGTCCGTTTCATCCGTGCGGATAAACGCGCCTGTGTGCAAATACCTTTATTGTATTTATTTATGTATTTATCTACTCGAGTGGTTCTCAACCGTTTCAGACCACGACCCCCAAAATAATCACATTTTAACTGGGGATCCCCCACCCTGACAAGCAGAAGAATTACATGTTGTAACACGGTTCTATTGTGAAAATAGCCAATCTAGCATGTAGATCCTCTAATATTTGACAATTTGTCATTTTAGAGGTATTAAAAAGTCCTTAAATTGTCACTTTCGAAATGTGCATGTATCCTCTATACACTTAAACTTTGTTTACTGTTGAGAGAGAAAACAATGACAAAAAATATATATATTTTTTGTTAACTATTTGCTGTGCAAGGCAGTCCAGGGCTTCAGTGGTGGATTGTAAGGCAGGGTGGTAGCTGTGAATAAGCTGCCACAGATGCTGCAGATGCTTCACAGCAGATGGGAGAAGCTGTTTCTCATATTACAGGTGATCCGTGCTCGTAAAGTAAAGAGAATGATTAAGTTGGTACAGTGGCGCGCTGTTGCAGGCCCATGACAAATAAACAAAGTTAGGCCTTTGAATCAAATTGTGGGTTTTTTCTTTTTTTTTCCTTTTTTTTTGTGACGTTTCCAGAAAACCAAACCATGAGGGAACAACGTGCATTGCAAACGCGTCCTTTATTGAATGGCAGTCAGATACAGATGTGTATTTCAAAACTTCGTCCTGCCATTGGCAAGACGGTAGATTTCCAGTGGATTGGCAGAACATTGAGCTATTTTTGCTATTTTTATGACCTTCTCTGACTTCAAAGTCTAAATCTACCTATGAAGGTGGAATTCTGCTTTTCAATGGGAATGGAGTGGTTTCTTGTCATTTGCGGGTTTCTACAAAAATACGCTCCATTCTCCATAACAATTAGAAAGGCAAAACAGGGAAAGAAACCCATGGAAAAAAATGCATTTGATGTCAGGAAAAGAGCAGTAAAGCCTCAAGAAATGGCACATCTGTAAGTGCACATCTGTAAGTGCACATCTGTAAGTGCACATCTGTAAGTGCACATTGTATTTTGTAACGAAGGCTCTCACATGCTCTTGCGTCATACAGGCAGTTGAGGGGTTGCATTGAATGTGGAAACCCCATACATGGAGATGTCTGACACGTCTCACTAAGTCTGACCTTACAAGCTCGGAGTCGGCACGGACGATGTATAACTCCATATATGGAACGGCCCATATATGGAGACATCTAGCTGCTGACATCAGGATGACATCACACAGTATACAGCTGATGACGGGTTTTGATGTCATAGAGTACACAAATGAGCTCTATATTAAGCTACGTAGCTACGTAATGTCCGTAACATTTATGAAAACATAAACATTGAGGGAGGGGGGGGGGGGGGGGGTCTTGTTTTGGTCTGAACGTCTCCTTTAAGTAAATGTACTTTGGGTTTGAATGTGCATCGGGCGTCGCCGACCGTCTATACGAACTCTATTGCCGTGTTCGGGGGAATGGAAGCCAGGCGATGTCAGCACCTGGGGGAGGAGTAGGACTAAGTTTCTATACGCCCTCCCGGTGGGGGCTCCGCACCGGCAGGCGAGTAAGCAGGATGCATAAAACATGCGTGTAAGGAGGATTTAATTCACCCTTTGTCATCCTTCTGATTGGTCCCTGACTGACCAACCAGCAGGCTCTTTCTGCCTTGTTCCGCACTGGTTCCGCCTTTTTTATATTGAATTTGCTGAAACATCATTTTTGGAGAAATAAAAACATTTAAAAACATGCCCAGTCACTATACTGCACCGGAGAGGCTCCTTTTTTACTGAAACCAAGTTCAAAATGAGAATTGAATACACGAAATAACAATAAAAAGCAATTGAATTTCAATGGTAGTGGATGGAGAGAAGGGACTTTTGTCCCACCAAGACACAGCAACCAATGGGTGCGAAGAGGGGCGGAACAACGGGCGGGACTTGACAAAGGGTGAATTGTCATAATGACTAAATTGGGGAGAAGAAAAGGGGGTAAATAAAACCATAAAAAGTTTAAATGTTTTGTTGCTACACAGCAACGAGAGTGAGTTCCCGTCACCATCTCTGTGTGGAACCTCAGTGTGTTTCATTCAAGTGACTCGGGTGGCTTGCCTGGTGTCTCAGGCTCACGTCAAAGCAAACGGGGGGAGAGAGGATGGAGAGGATGGCTGAGTGTATAAATGTTCCATTTAGAGTTGTTTGCTGTCACTGTGTAATTAGGTGAGGTCTGGGCAGGGCCGATGCGGTGGGGGGACATCACTTGATTACAACCATTAATCAAGTCTGCAACGGAGGAGACAGAGGATGACGAGAGCATGCCGAAATGAGCTGTGTGCCCCTCTCTCTCTCTCTCTCTCTCTCTCTCTCTCTCTCTCTCTCTCTCTCTCTCTGTGTCTCTCTCTCAATCTCGCACTCCATTTAGACCGTCCACTTTGACAAAGACACTTTACCTGCAACCATCAATTATTACACCAAACTGACCCGATGAGTCGGAAAAATAAGAAGAATAAGTGGAAAAAATTTATATAAAAGAATACGTTTAAACCTCGTATCTCCAAGTTTCAAATTTGTAATTTTTTTTTCGGAAAGCAAAGCCCTGCTTCATTATAAGGCTGTCGCACAAAAGTAGTGAAAACAGCAGATCTGCAAGCAGGCGTTGTGTGCTTGTAGATCGGCTGTTTTCACTAGTTTAGTTCATTTTTTAAATGATAAATACGAAATGAACGGTTTTGGACATACAAGGTTTCCACCCGACAACAACGATATATATGAGCCTTTGCGTGAAAGGTGGGCATCACCTTTTAGCTGTTTGGTTCTGACTGGTTGCTGTTGCTGCTGTGAGCCTGTGACACCACCTGAATCTCTGCATGGTGATTACTTGGTGCTTTGTTAAGTGTTTTGAATCAGCCGTGTGTAGGAAGTGAAGCACACATTAACATACACTCTTTCCCCAAGTCACTGCCTGGTGGACTTGTGGATGTATAAAAAAGAATGCCTACTAGAGATGGCGTTTATATATGGCGTTTATATATATATATATATATATATATATATATATATATATATATATATATATATATATATATATATATATATATATATATAGGCCTATATATAAATTTAAGTTTCATTGATCCAAGCCATAACATAATGGATTAGGTAAGGGATAATAAACGGGTGGGCAGTCGTTATCTTAATTCTCCATAATGACCACCGACCAGTTTATTATCAAGCTTATTGCACAGCTACTTAATGAATAGATTAATAAGTTGACCCAAAAGTAAAAACAAAAAGTATGTCCTCGCTTAAGTGTTGCATGATTTTCAATATAGGATAGATTGGTTTCTTGCCATTTGCGGGTTTCTAAAAATAAATTAGAAAGGCAAAACATGGAAAGAAACCTGTGGGGGAAAAGAATCATTTGCAGGACACTTTCTGGAAATTAGAAGTAAATAATAGTTGAATAGTTGTAACGGCAGGTCTGTACATGTACATGTATGGTCACTGAGACTGCAGGGCAATTGCTACAATTAGTTGCTCTTGCTTTGTTTCCCTCGAGATCGGAACTGACTGTAATTAATGACAACAATTATCATTCTCACTCTTTTCTGCACTTCTTTTTTTTCTTTTCTTTGCCTCCTCTCCAATGAGCTCAGGCACAAACCACAAACATTGCAGAATGCATTAATTTGAAACCGCTATCATTTCCCAGTTCCATCCATCCATCTATCCATCCCTGCAGGACGCTCGCAGCCATTATTCTGCCCTTGGAGCTACATTTTCCCTGTTAAAACCCATTTAGGCCTAGAATTATTGAATGCTTTAAACAGTGAAAAATAGCAGATATACAAGCTCACAGCGCGGCACCGAGTGCCGCGCTGCCAGCTTGTAGATCTGCTTTGAACATATGTATTTTCAAAGCGAACGTTTGTAACTAAAATGTTGCTTCTGGGTGGTCCCTCCCTGGAACTAGATATTTTGAGATGGGGGTCCGTGGCCAAATAAATATCAGTTTGGGGGTCCTTCACATGAAAAAGTTTGAGAACCACTGACATAGTAGTCTCTCAAGAACAGACCAACTGAGCTCCAGTTAAGTGAAAAGGACCTTTCCTTTGACGATGGCTATAGCCAGATTGCTGACATAGAAACATACAGTAGGTTTTTCAAAAAACCTTCGAAGGATTCAAAAGACACTTATAGATTTTGGACAAAATTCAAATTTTCACGATTTTTCTAAAATAGCAGATCTACATGTTCGCAGCGCGGCACTCGGTGCCGCGCTGTGAGCTTGTATAAGCATAAAATAATGATACACAATAAGGTGTACCCGTTCTAAATGGGTTAAGTCCGGAGGGCTTTTTACCCTTTCATCTCAGCCACCATCTCTCCTTATAGCCTAACTATCGCACATTTGGAATATTATGCAAGATGTATATGTTCCGTGGAGAAAAAAAAGGCCAAGCGGTGCTTTGTACCGAGAGAGGAAGTGTTAGGGTATGTGTGCTGTCATATTCATGAGGAGGAAGGTGTTATCTTGTATCTCGGGGACTTTTGTTCCTTTACCTCCGGCTAGAAGGAAAGTCGTGCCAGTTCCAGGTGTTTTTTTTTCTCCATATTTTTTTTCTTCTTCCTGCAGACACAGTATATCCCGTGGATTATGCTTCCATTTTGATATGATTGATTAATATCACATCTGCTCAGTCAATAATACAACATTATAATTCGCGGGACGCTTAATGAAATAAATGCACTCTTATTCTTTTCAGACTTATTGGCCGCTCTTAAAATGGAACTCTAAAGTGTCTAATTGTGGGCACGATTCATAAAAAAAATAAAAATAAAACATAATTGTATGATGAAGGTCTCGTGGAGGGCACGCTAAGGTCATTGAAGAACTGTGACAAGTAGGTATTTCAGGCTCTGGCCTTGCCTTCTGAGAGAGAGAGAGAGAGAGAGAGAGAGAGAGAGAGAGAGAGAGAGAGAGAGAGAGAGAGAGAGAGAGAGAGAGAGAGAGAGAGAGAGAGAGAGAGAGAGAGAGAGAGAGAGAGAGAGAGAGAGAGAGAAGGAGAGTGTAGTAGAAGAACATGTTTTGGAGCAGTGGCGTCAGTTCAGCAAAAGCTAAGGTATGGCAACATGACTGGTGTCGAGCACAATTAAGACACCAGTCATGTTGCCATACCTTAGCAACAGTACATTTTATTTTGTTTTCCCCTGTAGCCAAGGTATGGCAGCTGCCTTGCCTTAGTTGCCATACCCAAATTGACGCCTCTGTTTTGGAGAGAGCGCCAGGTGGGGAAAACATTTCCGTGAGGGGATGGAGAAGCGGTGGAGCCGGAGTCACCTTGCTTGGGGGGCAGAAGCCGTGCAATTTGGAGAGTAAAAAAAAAGAAAAACTGCGCTGGCGCGGAGAGGACGCGGAGCGCGTGACTCATGCTGGCCCACGGCCACCGGAGTCTATCACCTTCAGACAGCCCTCCCACCCACTGGGGGAGCCACACTCTGCCTGGCCTGGTGGCACGCACACGCACGCACGCGTGTGCACACACACACACACGCCGGCTGCCGTGCACCGTGCACAGAGCAGGTGGCAGGAACAACGCTGCTGCCAGGAGGCAAGTCTTTTTTTGGCCGCGGACGACGGTTTCCTTGTAAACCGTGTGTACGAAGCGCCCCGGAACTGTTATCGCAATATTCCTTGTACTGAATGGATGGTGTGGGGGTGGGGGTGTGGGGGCATTCACTGAACTGATTTTTAATTACAGATAGATAAAGGTTGTTTGGCAGATTTCAGGTCTTGCGTAGCGGCACCGGCACAGCTCTGAGGATCATCTCTGGGATCTTTTTTTCCTCCCCCGATCACTAACTCTTGACTTATTAACAGATGGTAATCTGTAGCCGAGAGCCTGGAAATATCATCGCTTATTCTCTAATCTGTGGAACAGAAGAACAGAGCGAGCGAGAGCTCGGTGACAGCGGGGAAGCCTGTGAGAGCTGTGAGAAAACCCATGACAAATTTCACATTTTCTTACCGTTAAGCCCTGGTAGCGTCCCTATACACATTCATCAGCACCAGGTATTAAATGTTAGTTAATTAACGCATTCAGAACGGGTACACAGTATTGTGTATTATTATTTTATGCTTTAACTATTGAAAAATAGCAGATATACAAGCTCACGGTGCCGCGCTGCGAGCTTGTAGATCTGCTATTTTTTTGAATTATTCGTGAAAATTAGAATTTTGACCCGATTCTATAAGTGTCTTTTGAATCCTCCTAAGGTTTTTTGAAAAACCCTATGTTTCTATGTCAGCAATCTGGCCAGCCATCGTCAAAGAAAAGGTCCTTTTCACTTAACTGGAGCTCAGTTAGTCTGTTCTTGAGAACAGACTAACTGTTCTGTTCTACTATGTCAGTGGTTCTCAAACTTTTTCATGTGAAGGACCCCAAAATTATATTTATTTGGCCACGGACCCCCATCTCAAAATATTTAGTTCCAGTGACCCCCCCAGAAGCAAAATTTGAGTTACAAACGCTCGCTTTGAAAATACATATACCGGTATTCAAAGATTTGCACACATTTTCACAACTTTCTCAAAAATAGCAGATCTAGCTTGTATATCTGCTATTTTTCAATAGTTAAAGCATTCAATAATTCTAGGCCTAAATTAATTAATCTGCCTCTGCCAGGGTCTTTCATTGCTTTTACCTTATTTTGCCGACTCATGGAACGCCCGACGTGACCACGATGTGTAAACACGCTGTTTGTAAATTACATCTGCCGATCTTTTCTTCTTTTACCCGGAAAAGAAAAAGTGCAACCGCGACGATCCATTCTTTAGTTATGGTACGTTGGAAAAAGCTTGTTTTTTGAAACACAATGGCAACAGAATCCAATCGAGATAAATCCATTCTTCCATTCCATTCTGAATATCGTAACATTGGTCTGGGCGGAAACGGGGATTTCCGAAATGACGTAATTTCCAGATGAATCATGGGAATTGGAGTCTTTGCATCACACCCGAGTGCGGGAGACCGCGGTCTATGGTAAACATTTAAAAGACCAATGTGTTAATATTCTGGGGAAAAAAATATAGACAATCTACATGGTCACAACGAGTGGCATTGTGAGGTTGCAGATCAGCTGTTTTCTGTGAAGAGAATAGAGGGGGGAAAAGAGGACCCATTAGTTTAGACCAAGTTAGTCTAAACTAACTTGGTCCGAGTGCCGCGCTGTGAGATTGTAGATCTGCTATTTTTTAAACGAACATTTGTAACTCAAATTTTGCTTCTGGGGGGTCCCTGGAACTAAATATTTTGAGATGGGGTCATCATTTTTGGTCATCATTTTGTGGGTCCTTCACATGAAAAAGTTTGAGCACCACTGACATAGAAACATAGGTTTTTAAAAAAAAAACCTTAGAAGGATTTAAAATATTCAAAGACCACACATTTTCACGACTTTTCAAAATAGCAGATCTACAAGCTCGCAGCTGAGCTTGTAGATCTGCTATTTTTCAATAGTTAACGCACAAAACAATGGGTAATAATGCGTTCCCAGGCCTGCAGTGAATCCTTGTGCCCAGGCCTAGAATTTGGTGCGACACCCGTGGTGTAGTGTGTGTGGTGTGTTGTGGTGTAGTAGGCCTATAGTGGAGTGTGTGTGGTGTGTTGTGGTGTGTTGTGGTGTAGTGTGTGTGGTGTGTTGTGGTGTGTTGTGGTGTAGTGTGTGTTGTGGTGTAGTAGGCCTATAGTGGAGTGTGTGTGGTGTGTTGTGGTGTAGTGTGTAGTGTGTGTTGTGGTGTAGTAGGCCTATAGTGGAGTGTGTGGGGTTATTAATTGAGAACATCAATAACAACAAGCCCTGTTTTTTTTTTCTTTCTTACTTTCTTTCCCTCTCTCTCTTGAGGAGAGCATTCATCATGTGAGGTCAGCGCGGCCGGGCAAGAGAAAATGGGACAGGCTTTGACCATAGTGAACAGGCCCTCGCATGCACTGCAAACCCCCCCCCCATCCACCCCTCCCCAAAGTGACAAAGTGCCATAACACTATCCACACGTTAGTGTGAAATTACTACGGCTTGTTTTCTGCCCGCGGTCCTGTGTACGAGACGACAAATCCAATCAGGTATCGGACTTTTCTTTTCCCATTTTAACGGTGATGGTGAGTTTGTGCGAAGAATTGTTAAATAGCGGGGTGCCTATAGTGGTTTTTAAGGCTTGTACCAATGAAGCCTGACAGTCCGCGGTTGTGGGTTGGAGTCCTGACTTTGCCTGTCACTCCCTGTCTCTCTCTCTCTCTCGCACCTGTATCCAAAATGAAGGCAGAAAGCCCCCACAAATATCAAAAGAAAGAAGAAAGACGTGTTAATACTCGGTAGTCGACAATATGAGAGCGCTTTCCTCGTGTACAATCTATTGTACACACTGTATGTGTATATTTTGGCTGGGTTTAAAAGTGTACACAGGCACATTTTTCTTTTTAGTTTCGAGCGGGGATTGGGGATGCGCTCTTTCTCTCCCACACTCGGTTCTCTCTGCCTACAAATCAAATTGCACAAATATTTCATTATATTGAAACAAACAAACCAGACATTGTGGGCGAAAGACACGTTTCTTCTTTTCACAG
Organism: Nannobrachium achirus; assembly: GCF_963921795.1. Classification (NCBI taxonomy): domain Eukaryota; kingdom Metazoa; phylum Chordata; class Actinopteri; order Myctophiformes; family Myctophidae; genus Nannobrachium; species Nannobrachium achirus. Next base: position 1,228,247 of record NC_137829.1, read on the forward strand.
TCAGAGTAAAACAAAATGCAGTTTACATCCAGAAGATGCAATTTGTTTTGCAGACGGAATATTCAGCACTGGAATCGCATTAAGATATCCTTGTATGTATATATTTTTTAAATATTGCATGGCTCTGGGCACTACTGTATGCGTCTGTTTCCATATCTGCATTAGTTAGCTGAGCTTTTCCCTAAGCAGATCTACTGTACGCATCTAGCATTTGATATTTTTCATATTGCCAACG
>NC_137829.1:1233481-1235981 GCF_963921795.1 Nannobrachium achirus
CTCTTAAAGCATTGGTTCTCAAAGTGGGATCCGGGGACCCCCAGGGGTCCTTGAGGGGGTTCCAGGGGGTCCCCAACTAAATGATAGATAGTTAGGAACCAAATGGACCCTTGATTCCATTTGTACACTAAGTTACAATACATTAACATTGATTTTACAATATAAATTGGGGTGCCAGAGATAAAAAATTCCATCAAATGCCGGTCCGTAGCATAAAATGCATGTCAAACTGTAAGAATGTTCTCTTGGCATATCTTTTCAAATGGGGGTCCGAGGGATAGTAAGTGTACATTTTGGGGTCCTTGACATGAAAAGGTTTGAGAACCACTGTCTTTTAAGCCTGATATGAAGTTCAGAAAAATACCAGATCCACAAGCTCACAGCGTGTGTCGCCGATTTGTAGAATCACCTATTTTGGGGTGCATGTGACAGAGCGTGAAGCCTTGATCTGACACCAACACCTTCTGCTTTGTATATCACTAACACACAAGGAGTAGTCAGTGGTGTAAAGTACATTTACTTACAGTTGTGAGGTATTTCTACTTTACTTTAGTGTTTCCAATTTCCAATACTTTAATTTTTACTCCACTACATCTCGCCTCCAAATATTGTACTTTTACTCCACTACATTTATTTGAAAACTTTGTAGATTTTGATTATTATTAGTAAACACACAATAACCACTTCTTCAGCCCTATACACGTCGGCCATTTGAAAACAGCGATTGTGAGATTGTAGATCTGCTGTTTTCAAAAATATAATTTAAAGCTATACTGTGTAAGTTGCTCAACTAGTGGTCAGAGCTGTATAGCAAACCGCGGTCGCTGTCCGCGTCTTTCGGCCGTTTTTCGCCGCGGACCGGGCCTCTCGCCACCGCGTCCGCCTTCAGCTCGCCGAGATCTATCTTTAGAGGGGTCCCTGGTTCCTGTGCGTTCAGGCATTCCTGAGAAACTGACTCCTTCCCCCGAGAATATGTTGTTGTTACAGTATGTTGAGGCAAGCTACTTCCTGAGAAGTCAGCAAGATGCGCCTGTGATTGGCCGGTAGTGTACCATGTGTTTATGATCGGTGATATGATGGGGCGCTGGAACTCCCAAATCCCAAGGGGAGCTGAGCCTGGAGGAGTGCATGCACGCCGAAAATTCACGTTTTTTATCCGGTTTTGGGTTATTTTTATTACGGTTTCGGGTGCTTATTCCCCGCACAACGGTGTAACAAGGAGCTATATAGTTACTAGTTATTTTAGCACACAGTGCAACACACAGCACGCATGCACACACACAGTCACTCACGCACACACTACAAAATCGGGTATTATTTTTGTAACAGTTTTTCTACTGTTTTTCATTCCCCATATACAACGTGTTAGTTTGCAACAATGAGCCTATAGACAGTTTCTAGTTCTCAAAATAAATAGACTTTGGTGTGCCATCAAAGCGGGATTTAACTCATCTGGTGCCGATCCCGAACTAGTTTGGCTTTATTTCAATCCAATACAATCTTTTTTTTATTAATTCACTTACCCCGAGCTGCTTGTAGAGTCGTGGGTGGTCCTGGCTCGCTAGCCGCTAGCCAGCTAGCCATTCTACTCTGTCCGACGATATATTCCATTAAAAATGGTTTAAAAATACATTTTGAGCTCCCCAATGTTCACCCGATGTTCGGCGCCGCTTCCGATGAGTACACGAGTGTGCCGATCCGAAGTAGTTCGGCTTTATTTAATTAAATGAATAAAATGATAAGAGGCCTTCTGAAGCCTGGCTTGATTTTTGTAGCTACTAGCCGAAAGCTAACAACGTCCCGGCCGGCCGTAATTTGCGAACGCAATCGCCAATCTCCGCCTAATCCAATGAAAGACCGCATCTTTAAAGGCTTATATCTCTTTTTTGTGTTTTAGGAAAGCGGCGCGAGGTTTATTTACGGCGAAATCACCCAAAAATGATCTTTTAGATGACAAAATGGGAATAGCCATTCTGTTAGCATCTTCATCCGGGACATTTCCATGCTGTGCATGAACGTGAGCACGTCAGGTCCTGGAAGCTGAAGTCCTGGAAGCTAAAGCGCTCGCCTATGAGAGATGCGCTGGCATTCTTTGGCCCCTAGAGGGCGCTGGCACTCAAAGAGTTAAATTTGACTTCCCTTCTGACCGGAAGTGGCAAGGTGACCATGTGATTAGGTCACTATGTGATAATCAAATACCTTTTTTCAACTTATTTTATTCCCCAAAGTCAAATACATTATTGTTTTAATATAGCTCTGTGTGTGTGTATATATAGGCTTATTTAAAAAAAAAAAAAAAAAAAAAAAAAAGGTTTTTTTTTTCTTTTCTCCCACCACCAGGGGAGCTGCAGCTCCCTCAGCACCCCACTTTCCAGCGCCCCTGGGCCAACGTATACACATGATGCAGATGACGTCATTTTGCCGCGAAATTCTCCCCCCCCTCACGGCTCATAGAAAACATATAAAGAGAAGGCTTCAGAAGCTGAAATTAACGGAGTGG
>NC_137829.1:1238481-1242901 GCF_963921795.1 Nannobrachium achirus
TTATAATCCATTATAGTGCATTATAATTAGGATAGTTGTAATTAAAAATTATATTGTATTATAATCACAGTTAAAAGGGTCAATTTGTTTCTTACCGATAGGGGTAGGCCTACTTTTGTGTAATGGAAAATGTAGATATTTTTATGTGGTGTGGTGTGGTGTGGTGTGGTGTGGTGCTAAAGCTGCAGTCGAAAAGGGGCTATAGACGGTCTACAAGCTAATAGATTGTCTATAATTGTTATTATTATTTTTGCCATTTTCATAACTGTTTGACAATTTCACTTTATTGTTTTCTTTTTGCCTACAAGTCCAATATGGAGCAGTGATTCCTAAACCTTTTCGCTCAAGATCCAAAAGAGAGATTAGACGTTTGCCCGGGAGTCCCAGGACCCAAATATGTGAAACACAATATTCACCCCTGACCCATAAAAATTGGTCCACGACCCAAGGATGGGTCCCAACCCACTGTTTGGGAGGGATGCCATCTTGAAAGTGGTTAAAGGACAACTTTGTTTTTTTACAACAAGGGTTCATATTTTAGATTGTAATTAGAGAAAAGAAAAGATGAGTGTTAAAATGTTTTCATTTGCTTCTTTCTTTTTTTTCACTTATGTTTTATTTATTTAACAAGTATAGAATTAAAGGACATTGAACAAACATTTAACACACATATAACAAAAAAAATAAGTAAATAAAAATACAAATAAATAAACAACATATAGGGCTGCCAAACATCATATAATGGTAGAAAGAGGTTCAAGTGTTCTTTACTGTTCTGCTGTAGAAGCATATGTGAGATATAGTAGAACATTTCTTACAGAGATAAGCAAGATAAAAAAAAGAAAAAAAGACAAAAGCAATACGATCAGAATAAAGTAAAATATTGTTTTCTCTTTTTTTCCTTCCATTTTTTACATTGAACATACAAATTCACGACAATTACTAAATAAAACCAATGGTATGTAGATACATTGAAAATAATAATAATAATAATAAGCACAGATAAATAACGAAAACAAAACAGAGTAGACCCTTTTGTCTTTCTTCCTAAGTCCATCTATCGTTTTAGCGATTTTAATGACATTGATTTCAGTGTTTGGGGGCATGCGTGCAAGTGGCTAAATATGTATCTTTTAGATACAAGTCCATTCCCAAGATGCACCTCAATCAGATGTGACTTATGGGGGCTAGTAGTGTTACTGTAAATAGTAATAAAGAAATTGATGGCTTATTGCACCCATGCCCCCATGCACTGAAATCAAAGTTATTAAAATCGCTGAAACAATAGAAAGAAGTAAATGAAAACATTTTAACACTCATCTTTTGTTTTCTCAAATTACAAACTAAAATATGAACCCTTGTTGTAAAAAAAAACAAAGTTGTCTCTTTAAACACATTTTGACATGTTGGCCCCTATATTTTATTGTATTATTGTTTTTGTATCGTACTGTATATTTTTTCCGCAATGGCATTGAGAAACTCCTCACATTTACACCCAATGTCTGTTCTTAATAATAACATCATCAGGATTACGTTAAAATGCAGAAAGAAGTGGATTTACAATAACCTTGATCCAAGCGTAAATACAAGTACAATATCTTAAGCTGTGTTCATGACGTGTATTCTTTGCGGTAGTTTCAGATCCCGTTCAATCTAATGCGGAAGGCATTAATGTGACACCTGTGACAATATACATTTCAAACGTTATGCAAATGAGGCAATACATCAAACGTGCCGTGGGTAACGTGGTGGGGATTGCAATCCAGAAGACCTCAAAGTAGCTGAAATACACCCGACATTTTGGAAACATGACACATAGGCCTAATTGGAAACGATACTAATAGATGGCGATGGAAAATGCATCACTTTAACCAGGGGCCCGTTCATCGGGTATTCAGCAAGGTAATGCTGTAATTATACCTGGGGGGGATTGATGGATTACGTCTCACAGGCGGTGGGTGGTCATACACAGCGCTGAGATGATTTAAGCTAGACTCCCACAAATCTCTTGCTCTTCCTTTACACTTGTACTGTAGGTTGCCATGACAACCTGGTTTTATTTCTGATGTGTGAAGGTGCTCACGCTCCCCAGCACCGGCGTCTTCTGGGCGTGAAATGAAGAACATCAAATAATTTAGTGCAACTGATGCGACGACCACATCCTGGCGGTTTTCACCGCTTTGTTTGTTTGTGTTTACTCGTTGTTGTTTTATTTATTTACTCCCAGAGGTTGTGGTTGAAGTAATATCTGGTGTTTTCATGCTTGATTATATATATATATATATATATATATATATATATATATATATATATATATATATATATATATATATATATATTTGTATTTATGAGAGTACTCTGAGTACTCTATTTCCAGAGGTTGTGGTTGAAGTAATATCTGGTATTTTTATGCTTGATTATTTATATATATATTTGTATTTATGAGAGTACTCTGCTTTTGATATGATTGATTGAATACTTTATTATAACATAATTCAACCTTTGTTAGCCTTCTGGTTGGTCCCTGACTGACCAACCAGCAGGCTCTATCTGCCTTGTCCCACCCTGGTTCCGCCTTTTTTATGTTAAATTTACTAAAATATAATTTTTGGAGAAGTAAAAACATTTAAAAACATGCTGTGTCACTATACTGGCACTGAGCAACTCCATTTTACTGAAACCAAGTTTGAAATTAGAATTGAACAAAGAATAACAATACAAAGCAACTGAATTACAATGGTAGTGGATGGAGTGTCCCACCGAGTGTCCCAACAAGACACAGCAACCAATGGGTGTGAAGAGGGGCCGGAGAACGGGCGGGACTTTACAAAGGAATTGCAAAAAAAATAATAATATATATATATATATATCTCATGTCACGCTCCATATATGGCAAAGATCCCTGATGTCATCAATATTAAGCCCATATCTGGGAATGCCCATATGGACATATTGTCTCATGATAACCAGTGTGGTTGTCGCAACGCAAGTCACACTTTAATTAAATTAATTCCGTCCTTGTCCCTTTTATGCCCATATATGGAGATCCCTGATATCATCAATATTTAGCCCATATCTGGGAATGCCCATATATGGACAGATTATTTGAGTCTCAGTTGTTTATACCCAGACACGGGCAGTGACAAAGCTACAGTGGAAGCCATGCATTGACATGAAGATACAAAAGCGATGCCCGACGTTTGTAGCTCTGCTACAAAATCTACCAGGCACGTGCACACATAGACATAGACATTATCTGTCTGTAAAAAGTGCCCTCTCCAGACCATGAATACAGTTTTTTACTCTGGTGAAAGAAATGCAAATGCCCTCTTTCCATGCCATAGCTGAAAGATAGCATTCAAGAGCATTCCCTTGTCCCTCTCCTGAACTTGAATGCAGCATCTCATGTTGAAAGAATTGCCCTCTCTGAGTAGAAATCCATGCCGTTAAGCCACAGCACGTTGTAGCCGACCTACAAGCTCATAACGCACCGCAGCGCGACACGTTGTGAGCTTGGAGGTCTGCTATTTTCGATATTTCCACCAAAAGGCCCTTTTAGAAATGTCAGCTCCTGCCTCTCTAACATTCTCTGCACATCTCTGAAATCTAAGATCTCCAAGTTGAGCCGCATGGCTTCAGCTTCAACAAAGATGCAAAACCACGAAAGATCACTGATGTGTTGTTTAACCGTCAACGCTCAACCTTCGCCCTAAATGCAATTTCTGCTTGTAACGAGAAAAACAAAGTATTTCTGTCCGCTGTAGTTCTTTTTTTTCTTTTTTTTTTCTTTCTTTTTATCCCACGATTTTGCAACCCTTTTTCACCCAGTGCCAATAGACCGTTTGTCAGCCTTCTGATTGGTCCCTGAGACTCCCTGACTGGCCAACCAGAAAAAAACATTCACTTTTTGCTATCGGGGGTGGAGTTTGTGCAGTGGAGAATGTTGCTTCAGCCTTTCAAAAAACTGTCCGCAAGTGCGCGACACGGAGATCGGCCGGTACGGTGATAGCGACGGCAAGCGTCAAGCGATCTCGCTCATCATAACGAATAAGCTTCAACAAACTAGTTCACATGTACCTTATCAATGGTCTAAGAGTCACGATTGGGTACATATAATTTAAATGGCAGAATTACGAAAAGCCAGCCTATTATGTGAGGAGAAACATTCTCTCTGTCCTCTTCCTAGTACCCAAGATGCAATGCGCTTCTCTTTCTATCTCTGATCCAGAGGATTAAACTAATTAAAACATTTATTTTTCGGGGGAAAACTACTGTTTTGCTATGTAATTACTGTACCTTTTTCTTCCCTTTTTATTAATATCACGTAGATGTGTTTTTTGTGGTACTTTATATAGCTGTAATGAGGCTATGAAGGGAAAAAAAATCGCATCCACTACCACTATAAAAGAATCTGCAAAGA
>NC_137829.1:1243101-1277531 GCF_963921795.1 Nannobrachium achirus
CGTCAGTTCAGCAAAAGCTAAGGTATGGCAACATTACTGGTGTCGAGCACAATTAAGACACCAGTCATGTTGCCATACCTTAGCAACAGGCACGATGAATCTATGTAGAGAAGTACATTTTATTTTGTTTTCCCCTGTAGCCAAGGTATGGCAGCTGCCTTGCCTTAGTTGCCATACCAAATTGACGCCTCTGTTTTGGAGAGAGCGCCAGGTGGGGAAAACATTTCCGTGAGGGGATGGAGAAGCGGTGGAGCAAGAGTCACCTTGCTTGGGGGGCAGAAGCCGTGCAATTTGGAGAGTAAAAAAAAAGAAAAACTGCGGGCCCACGGCCACCGGAGTCTATCACCTTCAGACAGCCCTCCCACCCACTGGGGGAGCCACATTCTGCCTGGCCTGGTGGCACGCACACGCACGCACGCGTGTGCACACACACACACACACACACACACACGCCGGCTGCCGTGCACAGAGCAGGTGGCAGGAACAACGCTGCTGCCAGGAGGCAAGTCTTTTTTTGGCCGCGGACGACGGTTTCCTTGTAAACCGTGTGTACGAAGCGCCCCGGAACTGTTATCGCAATATTCCTTGTACTGAATGGATGGTGTGGGGGTGGGGGGTGTGGGGGCATTCACTGAACTGATTTTTAATTACAGATAGATAATATAGGTTGTTTGGCAGATTTCAGGTCTTGCGTAGCGGCACCGGCACAGCTCTGAGGATCATCTCTGGGATCTTTTTTTCCTCCCCCGATCACTAACTCTTGACTTATTAACAGATGGTAATCTGTAGCCGAGAGCTGGAAATATCATCGCTTATTCTCTAATCTGTGGAACAGAAGAACAGAACGAGCGAGAGCTCGGTGACAGCGGGGAAGCCTGTGAGTGCTGTGAGAAAACCCATGACAAATTTCACATTTTCTTACCGTTAAGCCCTGGTAGCGTCCCTATACACATTCATCAGCACCAGGTATTACATGTTAGTTAATTAACTCATTCAGAACGGGTACACAGTATTGTGTATTATTATTTTATGCTTTAACTATTGAAAAATAGCAGATATACAAGCTCACGGTGCCGCGCTGCGAGCTTGTAGATCTGCTATTTTTGAATTATTCGTGAAAATTAGAATTTTGACCCGATTCTATAAGTGTCTTTTGAATCCTTCTAAGGTTTTTTTAAAAACCCTATGTTTCTATGTCAGCAATCTGGCCAGCCATCGTCAAAGAAAAGGTCCTTTTCACTTAACTGGAGCTCAGTTAGTCTGTTCTTGAGAGACTACTATGTCAGTGGTTCTCAAACTTTTTCATGTGAAGGACCCCCAAAATGTATTATTTATTTGGCCACGGACCCCCATCTCAAAATATTTCGTTCCAGGGTCCCCCCCCCCCCCCCCCCCCCCGAAGCAAAATTTGAGTTACCAACGTTCGCTTTGAAAATACATATATTCAAAGATTTGCACACATTTTCACGACTTTTTCAAAAATAGCAGATCTACAAGCTCACAATAGTTAAAGCATTCAATAATTCTAGGCCTAAATGGGTCAATTAATCTGCCTCTGCCAGGGTCTTTCATTGCTTTTAGCTTATTTTGCAGACTCATGGAACGCCCGACGTGACCACGATGTGTAAACACGCTGTCTGTAAGTTACATCTGCCGATCTTTTCTTCTTTCACCCGGAAAAGAAAAATGTGCAACCTCGACGATCCATTCTTTAGTTATGGTACGTTGGAAAAAGCTTGTTTTTTGAAAACACAATGGCAACAGAATCCAATCGAGATAAATCCATTCTTCCATTCCATTCTGAATATCGTTCGTAACCTTAGAAGGATTTGAAATATTCAAAGACCACACTTTTCAAAAATAGCAGATCTGCAATTTTTTCAATAGTTAACACACAAAAATAATGGGTAATAATGCGTTCCCAGGCCTGCAGTGAATCCTTGTGCCCAGGCCTAGAATTTGGTGCGACACCCGTGGTGTAGTGTGTGTGGTGGTGTGTGTGGTGTGTTGTGTGTTGTGGTGTAGTGTGTGTTGTGGTGTGTTGTGTGTTGTGGTGTAGTGTGTGTTGTGGTGTGTTGTGTGTTGTGGTGTAGTGTGTGTTGTGGTGTAGTGTGTGTTGTGGTGTAGTGTGTGTTGTGGTGTAGTGTGTGTGGTGTGTTGTGGTGTGTTGTGGTGTAGTGTGTGTGGTGTGTTCGTGGTGTGTTGTGGTGTGTAGTGTGTGTGTTGTGGTGTAGTAGGCCTATAGTGGAGTGTGTGGGGTTATTAATTGAGAACATCAATAACAACAAGCCCTGTTTTTTTTTCTTTCTTACTTTCTTTCCCTCTTTCTCTTGAGGAGAGCATTCATCATGTGAGGTCAGCGCGGCCGGGCAAGAGAAAATGGGACAGGCTTTGACCATAGTGAACAGGCCCTCGCATGCACTGCAAACCCCCCCCCCCCATCCACCCCTCCCCAAAGTGACAAAGTGCCATAACACTATCCACACGTTAGTGTGAAATTACTACGGCTTGTTTTCTGCCCGCGGTCCATGTCCAAATCCAATCAGGTATCAGACTTTTCTTTTCCCATTTTAACAGTGATGGGAGTTTGTGCAAAGAATTGTTAAATAGCGAGGTGCCTACAGACTACAGTGGTTTTTAAGGCTCGTACAAATGAAGCCTGACAGTCCGCGGTTGTGGGGTTGGAGTCCTGACTTTGCCTGTCACTCCCTGTCTCTCTCTCTCTCTCTCTCTCTCTCTCTCTCTCTCTCTCTCTCTCTCTCTCTCTCTCTCTCTCTCTCTCGCGCCTGTACTATCCAAAATGAAGGCAGAAAACCCCCAAAAAATCAAAAGAAAGAAGAAAGACATGTTAATACTCGGTAATCGACAATATGAGAGTGCTTTCATGGTGTACAATCTATTCTACACACTGTATGTGTCTATTTTGGCTGGGTTTAAAAGTGTACACAGACACATTTTTCTTTTTAGTTTTGAGCGGGGATTGGGGAAGCGCTCTTTCTCTCCCACACTCGGTTCTCTATGCCTACAAATCAAATTGCACAAATATTTCATTATATTGAAACAAACAAACCAGACATTGTAGGCGAAAGACACGTTTCTTCTTTTCACAGTCAGAGTAAAACAAAATGCAGTTTACATCCAGAAGATGCAATTTGTTTTGCAGACGGAATATTCAGCACTGAATCGCATTAAGATATCCTTGTATGTACTGTATAATATTTTAAATATTGTATGGCTCTGGGCACTACTGTATGCGTCTGTTTCCATATATGCATTAGTTAGCTGAGCTTTTCCCTAAGCAGATCTACTGTACGCATCTAGCATTGGATATTTTTCATATTGCCAATGTTTGCTTACATTATACATGAAAGGCGTCATTTTTTAATTGAACTGGGAATATCCTGGAATATAAACTGCACTGTCAAAATGAACACGTAGGATGGATTATGACTAAGAAGCATTAGAACTTGTTCCAACTAATTCTAAAACCGCTCTTATTTTTGCCATAGTGGACTTGGAAGTGTCATTCATTTTCTTGATAGTCGGTGTGCCATATATGAGTTTAATCATGACTCCACATCAAAATGTAATATTTCCAACTGATATGTGATTGTCCATAGGCAATACAAAACAAGCCTTATTTGTCTTCTTTAGAAATATTTTCTTTCACATCAGGATTTCATGAGCATTAATTTAGGCTCCCTGAACCACTGTTTCCTAGAACATGCAGGACCCATTGGTGGGTTGTGGACAACTTTGTATGCGTATTTTTTGTTTTTGTTTTTCATTATTATTATTTTCAAAACACTTTCAAAAAACATTCCCAAAAAAGAAAAAGTAGCGACTCGTTGTGAGCTTGTAGATCTGCTATTTTCACTTGTTTGGGTCCCGGGCAAACATTTAACTTCTCTTTTGGGTTCGGAGTTTGAATGACTGTAGAATGATGTGTGTGTGTGTGTGTGTGTGTGTGTGTGTGTGTGTGTGTGTGTGTGTGTGTGTGTGTGTGTGTGTGTGTGTGTGTGTGTGTGTGTGTGTGTGTGTGTGTGTGTGTGTGTGTAGGTGTATATATATATATATATATATATATATATATACTAACACTTATGCCAGTGTGCCAGTGATCACCCTCGCCTGTGCCAATGTTGGCGCCCGTTCCTATGAGGTTTGCCCAGCCCTGCTGTAGAAGACACTGTTTTTATAGCTGTGCTCTGAAGTACTTGCTTTGTTGGCGTTTTGTAAAGATCCAAAGGCAACAAAGAAGTACCAAAGGACAATGTGGTCGATGTTTGAAACGTACACGCTCGCGCACACAGGGAAGGCTGATCAAAAGGTTGCAGGCCATTACGTGTCGGGCTTTAATACCGTACAGCAAATCTAATAAGCTGGACAAGCTCATTTTTATCTTAGTCGCCTGGTGGTGTCGCCCGTCGACAGGGGCGTCACAAGGGGGGGGGGGGGGAGAAGTGGGACTGAGTTACTAGGGCCCAAGGTGGAGGGGCCTGGCATTATTTTATACTTTAGCTATTGAAAAATAGCAGATGCTGCAGATCTGCCATTTTTTTACAGTCGTGAAAATGTGTGCAAATCATGTACTTTTTAAGCGAACATTTGCAACTCATATTTAGCTTCTGGGGGGTCCCTCCTGGACCTGGAACTAATTTTTGGTTGGGGGGGCTGGTTGGGGGGGGGGGGGGGGGGGGGGGTCCTTGAATACCGGTAATGTGGGCAAATCTTTGAATACTGGTATGTATTTTCAAAGCGAGTGTTTGTAACTCAAATTTTGCTTCTGGGGGGGTCCCTGGAACTAAATATTTTGAGATGGGGTCTGTGGCCAAATAAATATAATTTTGGGGGTCCTTCACATGAAAAAGTTTGAGCTCCACTGACATAGAAACATAGGTTTTTCAAAAAACCTTAGAAGGATTTGAAATATGCAGACACATTTTCATGATTTTTCAGAAATAGCAGATCTACAAGCTTGCAGCTATTTCACAAAATAAGAACAAAATGTGAGCTCATCCTTGTGCCCAGGGCCCAGAATTTGGTGCGACACCCCTGCCCGCCGAAAATAGGCGATCTACAAACCATCTAGATCGGCTATTCTGGGACGCGAGACACGCCGCGCATTATCGGGTGTATAAATCAGGTGTAACCAGAATAACTTCTCCTCTCGGGCCGTGGGTTTAAATTGAATTAATAAATCTTGCTGTATCCCGTTTTTAACTGAGCATAAAGGTTATACTGCATATCACCCATATATATCCCCGCTGAACGCTCTAACCTTTTGTACATGCATCAAAGAGTGGCATGCAGTTCCACGGAGCAGTGGTTCTGAAAGCAGGGGTCCAGGGACCCTCAGGGTTGCTTCAGGGGCCGGCTTCCTTAATTGACCCTTACGGGACCCTTACGGGTTCCATCTGTAGTACACACACGATAAATATAATACATATTTGAACTGACGTGATGGTGATGATTCCCTGAGCCCTAAAACATAGGGACAGTTTCGACGTCTTTCCGGAAGGTATATTTTCCTAGATTTTGTGTTTGTTCTTAAGAAGGACTAGAGTAGAGTTACCAAACCACTTAACCACTTTAAACATTATTTTATACACTGGCTATTGAAACATGTCGCAGATATACAAGCTCACATGAGCTTGTAGATCTGCTATTTTTTGAAAACATCTTGAAAATGTGTACACATCTTTGAATATGTATTCTTTTAAAGAGGACATTTTGAACTCATATCTTTGCATCTGGGGGGTCCCTGGAACAACATACTTGCCGTGGCCAAATACAGGTCCATTTGGTTCCATTTGTACACTCTCAGAGTTATGGTGCAAATAAAACGTTTGAGAACCATTAGTAAACCTAATGGACTATTACACCTACTAGTATACCTACTATAGTGGACCCAAATGGACCGTTCCATTTGTACACTCTCATATTTACTGACCTGTTATGGTCATTCAGGGCGATCTCTCTACGTGTTTCTGGTAATACTAGTAAGATGCCTCAGGGCGACATGCGAAAGGGCGAGGTCGCGCTAATTCTTGGCTATCTGGCCAGTGATTTATATCGGACCAGTTACCCAATCTCAACAGTGCCTGTTGAGATTGGCACAACATGCCCATATATGGGCATTACCAAATATGGGCATTCCCAGATATGCCCCTAATATTGATGAAATCGGGACAGGGATCTCCATATATGGGCATAGAACGGACAAGGACATAATTAATGTGCAAGCGTGATCTGGGAATGCCCATATATGGGCATGTTCTGACATCACATTGTCAACTATATATGGGCATAAAATATATGGGCATAAAAGGGACATCAAGCCAGAGCGTGAGGTCAGAGCAGCAAACCCATTCTGTTAAGAGTGGTTCCCCTGACATCACAGTGACATCAAAGCAGGGACGTGCTGGGCCCCTGATTCAGTCCGGGAGAAAGAGTTGGAGAGGCCCTCATTGCACGCTATAGAGAGAGATCTCTCTCTATAGCGCTGCTGCTACTCTAAGATTTGCCATTTCAGATCATGACAAGTGACAAGCCAGTGGGCCAATTACATGAGTTATATTTCGTTGTTGTCGGGTGGAAACCTTGTATGTCCAAAACCGTTTGTTTTGTATTTATCATTTAAAAAATGATTTAAACTAGTGAAAACAGCCGATCTACATGCACACAACGTCGTTGTGTGCTTGTAGATCGGCTGTTTTCACTACTTTTGTGCAATGGCCTTGTATGATGAAGCAGGGCTTTGCGTTGCGGAAAAAAAATAAAAATGTGAAACTTGGAGATACAAGGTTTCTGTCCGACAGTGACGATTTACTTTGTTGGCCGCCCAGCCCCCAAAATGGAACAAAGGCTGACATTTTATTTTTTATTTTTTCCTAATGGCCGGCCTGGACAGGCCGGGAATGAACTGGCCGTTCGGGAGTTGTCCCGCTTTTCCCAATGGCCAGCACGTCCCTGCATCAAAGCATGATGTCAGAGTGATGTCACAGTGACAAGGGAACCAATAGACTGTAACAATGTGTACTGACTGACTGACTGAACAGACGGAGACAAGCTGCGTCATTTCTCATGGTATACCTTTGGTCGCAATTATTGTCTGCTCATTGTGTACAGTATGTCTGTGCCAAAAATAAATAAATAAAATATAATCCCCCGCAAGCCAACATGGCGATGGCCCCCGAACTAGGGCATTCACCAAATATTCGAATGTTCGAATATCAAAGTCACTATTCGACGTTGTCCACCGAAGTCGAATATTTGCTTATTTTTATTGTTTTCTCTTTAAAAAAGATATAGTTTATAAAGCTTGGCTAGATAGGAAGTCATAAGAATGAGTTGTCAATGCCCCTGGTGGATGAATTTGTTAATGTTCTATACCAGGGGTTCTCAAACCTTTTTAGGCCGTGAACACCAAAATAAACATATTTGAACTGGGGACCCCCACCCTGACAAGCACTCGGTTCCGCAGATAAATATTGTGAAAATGGCAGAGATCTACATGATGCATGTAGATCTGCTATTTTCACAATGTCCGCCTCTTGCTTACTTAATATTTGCCAGTTTGGCCAGTCCTGTCGAATATTCGACTATTCGAATACTTTGAGGTCGAATAATTCGAATACTAAAAATCACTATTCGTGAATGCCCTACCCCTAACCAAATGGACGCTCGGCGGGTCCTTTGCTTTCCATCTGTACACTCCCAGAGTTATGACGGGTCGTTGAAATAAAGCAAAGAATCATTGCCCTGGAAGTGAAGTAAAAAGTTTGTGTGCTGACAAAATATAAGCTTTCTGCAGCCGCAGCCTGCTGGCGGACATTGTGGAAACATGTATTCATGCTCCGTAAGCTTTTATTAAAGAGCTGCTCAAAGGTAAGGCTGGTTGAGGTCATATGTTGAGTCTCCACTGCACCACACCTGCTTCCTGTGGCACCAGGGGCGTAAGGGGGGGAGTGGGACTGAGTTACTAGGGCCCAAGGAGGTGGGGGGGCCTGGAATTATTTTATACTTTAGCTATTGAAAAATAGCAGATATACAAGCTCACAGCGCGGCACCGAGTGCCGCGCTGCGAGCTTGTAGATCTGCTATTTTTTTAAAAGTTGTGAAAATCTGTGCAAATCTTTGAATAGGCTACATGTACTTTTTAAGGGAACATTTGTAACTCCGATTTTTTCTTCAGGGGGGTTCCAAGGAATGAAATATTTTCAGATGGGGGTCCATGGCCAAATAGGCTACATATCATTTTGGGGTTCCTTCACATGAAAAGGTTTGATTACCACTGACATAGAAACATACGTAGGTTTAAAAAAAAATAATCTCATTTTCACGATTTTTCAAAAATAGCAGATCAAGCTTGCAGCGCGGCACCGAGTGCCGTGCTGTGAGCTTGTAAATCTGCTATTTTTCAAGAGTTAAAGCACAAAATAATGGGGGGCCCGCAGTGAATCCTTGTACCCAGGGCCCAGAATTTGGTGGGACACCCCTGTGTGGTACCACACCTGTTTCCTGTGCAGACTGCAAAGCAGAGCTGTGGTCAAGAACGTGTCTGTTTATTTTTTCACGATGTTGAAATGCTTAGTATTGGAGTCACGGCGCGTGCGAGTGAGTGCATGACCGAACTGGACGATGTTTTTTTTTTCTCTACGCGGTTAATTTTTTAAATGATGCTCTAGAGCTGCCGCTGCACGCGCGGCGTTGTACAAGTCCGCCGCTTAACGTGAGAAGACGACGTAAAGTCTTCATGTTTCATTCTTCTTCAAGTTGCCACCGTGACCAGTGTTGCCAGGTCTGCTTATTATAAGCGACTTTTTGGGCTTGTTTGTCTTTTTTTTTAAAGATTTAATTTTTTGGGGCTTTTTGCCTTTATTGGATAGGACAGTAGACTGACAGGAAATGGGGGAGAGACAGGGAGTGACATGCGGCAAAGGTCAGCCGGATCGGGAATCAAACCGGCGACGCCGACAGGCATTGATGCCGAAATGGCAATGCCTATATGGTATGCGCCTGGTCCACTAGGCCACCAGGCACCCCATGCTTGTTTGTCTTTGAAGTCGCTTGTAGATATTTGTTATCTGGGTTGTATTTGTATTATATATCTATTTATATTATATATCTTATCTATAGTATATCTATAGTATATCTAAGTAACAGTGCCACAGATCACGTTCAACCCAGAGTCAACTCAAAGAAAGGGTCGAACTCGTTCTTCTGCTACACCACAAAAATGTGGAATGCCTTACCGAAGGCCATAAAGGAGTGTGGATCACTAGCATCCTTTAAAATTGCCCTAAAAAACCACTTACAGGCAGCAGCCGTTCACAACTGGTAAAAACCTAGCCCAACCCTACCCTCCCTGCCCCTTCCTGGTATATACTGTACATACTGATTGTTTAGACTTACTGTTACCTGCCCCTTCCTTGTATATATTGTATATACTGTACTTACTGATTGTATAGACCTACTGTTTTCTTTTTTTCTTTACATATCTACTGCATAGTACTGTGTTCTATTTGTCTGTCATTCAATGTTATATGAGATACTTTAATGGTTTCCTGTTGAAATAAGCTTAGTCTTTTCATGGATCTCCTTTTAGTAGACCTTGTACCAGTGAACTGTACCGTCATGAATCTGTACATTTTCCTATGCAAACTTCTAATAAAGCCTTCAATCAATCAATCAAAACTAAAACTTTAGTTACTTAGATTTTGATTACAAGACATACATTAACAACTTCAGTCTTATATACATTTCGGTCATTTGAACATAGCCGAACTACTAGCTTGTAGATCAGCTATTTTCAAAATATTTTTGTACATTCATACAACCTAACCAGTGAAAATTGGAGAATGGGACATTCTACATAACTAGTACTTTTACTTTTGATAATTTAAGTACATTTTGATACCAATACTTTTGTACTTTTACTCAAGTAAATTTAGAATGACAGACTTTTACTTGTAACATTATATTTCTACATTGCAGTATTGATACTTTTACTTGAGTAAAACATTGTAGTACTTTTTTCCAACACTGCCTACTGCATATACCAGTAAGACTCCCTAATCGGGAGATAAGCGACCGTCAGGTCAGCCTGATGGTGGCGCTATATGGGACAGATCCATGTTGATGACATGAGTGTAGACATAGTGTGTACCGATTTGTGTGATTTTAGGGCAAAATCTGTAGGAGCAGTGTCCAAAAATGTGTTTTGCAAGAATCGGCCTCATGGTGGCGCTAGAAGAGGGGCATGTGAGAAATGAGGGGTCGGGTCTCCGCGTTGCCTTGGCGGACGAATAGGTACCGGCCCCGGCTCTCCCGGACGCTCCTAGCCCGAGTTACGGCATTTTATGTGAGCTGCAGTGGAGGGGGTCCTCCACTGGGGGCGCCACCACTTTTGCATCCGTTGTGGAGCAGCAGGAGTTGGTGGTCCCCGGGAATTCCCCGTGAGCAGCCCGGTTGGGGTGGTCATTTGGTCATTTTTGCACATTTTGGATTTTTTTTTACATCTGGGGGTCCCCCAGGGACATGGGGGTCCCTGGAGCTCCGGGGGTCCTTGGAGGTTGTAGTTTGGCAGGCAAGGAACGTGTGTGCAAAATTTGGCATGGATCGGGGCAACGGTTGCGGAGATATGAGCAGGGCAAGAGTGTGACGTGTGAGGTGTGACAGACAGACGGAGGGAGTTACTTACACTTTGTGGTGGTTTTGATAGTAAGTGCGACCTGACGGTCGCAACAAGCGCCAACATTGTCACATCATTCCATCAATTAACTGGTTATTACATACAGTATTATATAATAAAAATATTATTACATTATAATAATACATCATAATATCATTCATTCAACACACTTGGGATCACACTGTGAGTGTTGTTTTATAGTTTTTATATAGTTTTGCTGCTGTTAATCTTAGCCTCAATTCACGTCTTGGTTAATATGTGGTTAATTAAAGTACATTTATTCTTACCCAATGACGTCTTGATCATATTGTTATTTATGTATATTTTTTATTTTGACAAAATAATCAATCTTTATCACGCTTTCTCGTCCAGTTAATTCATTAGGCTTTATGCATGCGTAATCATTTATATTCATTATGCATAAGGTAAGTATAACTCAAGTGACAAACTCATTTGTCGTAGGGTTCGCTCCCCCGCCCATGGAACAACACTGACAAATGATTCTTTGGGTCTCTTAAAGCATTGGTTCTCAAAGTGGGATCCGGGGACCCCCAGGGGTCCATGAGGGGGTTCCAGGGGGTCCCCAGCTAAATGATAGATAGTTAGGAACCAAATGGACCCTTGATTCCATTTGTACACTAAGTTACAATAAATTAACATTGATTTTACAGTATAAATTGGGGTGCCAGAGATAAAAAATGCCATCAAATGCCGGTCCGTAGCATAAAATGCATGTCAAACTGTAAGAATGTTCTCTTGGCATATCTTTTCAAATGGGGTTCCGAGGGATAGCAAGTGTACATTTTGGGGTCCTTGACATGAAAAGGTTTGAGAACCACTGTCTTGTAAGCCTGATATGAAGTTCAGAAAATACCAGATCCACAAGCTCACAGCGTGTCGCCGATTTGTAGAATCATCTATTTTGGGGTGCATGTGACAGAGCGTGAAGCCTTGATCTGACACCAACGCTTTCTGCTTTATATATAATTTTGATGATATTTTTGGGGCTTTTTGCCTTTATTGGATAGGACAGTAGACTGACAGGAAATGGGGGAGAGACAGGGAGTGACATGCGGCAAAGGTCGGCCGGATCGGGAATCAAACCGGCGACGCCGACAGGCATTGATGCCGAAATGGCAATGCCTATATGGTATGCGCCTGGTCCACTGATGATAAATGATTATTTTGATTATTATTAGTAAACACACAATAACCACTTCTTCAGCCCTATACACTTCGGCCATTTGAAAACAGCGATTGTGAGATTGTAGATCTGCTGTTTTCAAAAATATAATTTAAAGCTATACTGTGTAAGTTGCTCAACTAGTGGTCAGAGCTGTATAGCAAACCGCGGTCGCGTCCGCGTCTTTCGGCCGTTTTTCGCCGCGGACCGGGCCTCTCGCCACCGCGTCCGCCTTCAGCTCGCCGAGATCTATCTTTAGAGGGGTCCCTGGTTCCTGTGCGTTCAGGCATTCCGGAGAAACTGACTCCTTCACCCGAGAATATGTTGTTGTTATGTTGAGGCAAGCTACTTTCTGAGAAGTCAGCAAGATGCGCCTGTGATTGGCCGGTAGTGTACCATGTGTTTATGATCGGCGATATGATTGGCCAACGTATACACATGATGCAGATGACGTCATTTTGCCGCAAAATTCTCCCCCCCTCACGGCTCATAGAAAACATATAAAGAGAAGGCTTCAGAAGCTGAAATTAACGGAGTGGGGGTTCTAAAACTTTAGCGATTTAACAGCTAGGACAATTTTAAGATTTGTTTTATAAAAAAAGTTACATGGTATAACTTTAAATATAATATAATTTTTCCCACCGCTGCCTATAAGCCAGTTCTACTCTGCCGCTCTTTGATCAACTTCACTTTTGACTGATTGCTTCGTGCCCCCCCCCCCCCCCCCCCCTCCCTCCCCTCCCTCTCCCTTTCCCACAATGCCCCACTGTGCTTACACTGCGTGGGCGTCTCACAGTGTCTGGGAGGAATAGAAGAAGAAGAAGAAGAAAAACGCCTGCCTTTATTCCAACGTTCCTCAAAGCTACTAGCTGTTTTGCAGCTTATGAGAGAAAGAAGAGAGAAAATAAATAAATAAAGCTGTGAAACAAACCCATGGCTCACTTTGCTGACATTGCCCTGACATCTAAGCCATAAATGATGCGGGAGGAGTGAAAACAAAACAAAAAGCTTAAGTTTTAGCTGCTGCTTTTTGCGTCTATATAACTGGAGCAGGGTGTGTGTACACTAACGCGTAACTTTGTAGTTTTATTGTTCAACCGTTAAATGTCCTTCAGGGTCATTGTTAAGACCAAGATTTTCTTGCTTTTTGAGTTGTTTTGCGTTGTGTGTGTGTGTGTGTGTGTGTGTGTGTGTGTGTGTGTGTGTTGTGTGTGTGTGTGTGTGTGTGTGTGTGTGTGTGTTGTGTCAGGGTGCTATAGCAATTAAAAATCATGAGGATGATTTAGAGTGGTGTTGGTGTTTGGCTAGAAGGGCCGCGAGGCTGAAAAGGGAAGCCGTGATACAAAGCCAAAAAGCATCATTAAGAATGCTTGTACTCTGCAGACAACGCTCTCTCTCTCTCTCTCTCTCTCTCTCTCTCTCTCTTTCTCTCTCTCTCTCTCTCTCTCTCTCTCTCTCTCTCTCTCTCTTTCTCTCTCTCTCTCTCTCTCTCTCTCTCTCTTCTCTCTCTCTCTCTCTCTCTCTCTCTCTCTCTCTCTCTCTCTCTCTCTCTCTCTCTCTCTCTCTTCTCCCTCTCTCTCTCTCTCTCTCTCTCACTCACTCACTCACTCAGACGTTTTCGTTTTTGTTGTTCTTGTCCCTGACACCGCTTAAAAGGAGATAGTGGTGATTAAGGAGCCATTCCAACGTGCTGCCCTCTGCTCTCACATCTTTTGCATCAAAGTGCCATTATGGTTTCTTTGGGCGCCGCGGCCGATGCAGATTAAATACACAGACGATGGAGGACAATGCCCTTCTTTTTACCTGTCTGGTTTTGAAAGCTTGGGGGGAAAAAAAACTTGAAAGCTCCCTTTTATAAGTGCTGGAATTGCTATCACTTGTCTAGAAAGAGCAAAGAGCAATCTTTTATAGACGTATAGGCTGAGGCACAAAAGGCAAACATTTTCTTCTGTAAAAAGTCATGTAAGGCTAATCTAAAGCACATATAGTAGCATCCAATAGCTCTCCATATTGTCCTGTTTTTACAATGAATACTAAACGTATTTACCCGTTTTATTTTTAAATAGTTTTCTGTGTGGTTTCTAATTTTGAGGTCTATGTGATGTTGTTGTTTGAAATGGAAAGCACTTTGGGCTGACTTGTGTGTTTTTTTTTTAAATGTAGGCCAACACCCAAGTAAAGCAACTTGACATGGAAGGTCGGTCGCTGACATTCATTCAACACAACAGTTTAGCTCTTCAGAGTTCTCTCGTCTAAACAAGCACGGTAACCACTTACTTACTGTACACCAAACATAAGCCCCCTTTTCCACTGACATGGCCCAACAACACACCACTCCACACCGCCCACTTGTGCCAGTTTTCCACTACAAGGACCTGGGTAGAGTGGTGTGAAAGTGGTACTAAACGTGGTACTAAAAAGTATCCAATCCAGAGTAGCAGGGACTAACACTTCATAATGACTGATCACTCAATGACTTTTCATTTAGACCACCAGGATATAGTTGTAATACATGACAATAGATTATATTGTGTTATAATCACTCCACTGTTTGGGAGGGATGCCATCTTGAAAGTGGTTAAAGGACAACTTTGTTTTTTTACAACAAGGGTTCATATTTTAGATTGTAATTAGAGAAAAGAAAAGATGAGTGTTAAAATGTTTTCATTTGCTTTTTTTTTTTTTTTCACTTATTTTTTATTTATTTAACAAGTATAGAATTAAAGGACATTGAACAAACATTTAACACACATATAACAAAAAAATAAGTACATCAAAATAAAATACAAATAAATAAACAACATATAGGGCTGCCAAACATCATATAATGGTAGAAAGAGGTTCAAGTGTTCTTTACTGTTCTGCTGTAGAAGCATATTGTGAGATATAGTAGAACATTTCTTACAGAGATAAGCAAGATACAAAAAAAAGAAAAAAGACAAAAGCAATACGATCAGAATAAAGTAAAATATTGTTTTCTCTTTTTTTCCTTCCATTTTTTACATTGAACATACAAATTCACGACAATTACTAAAATAAAACCAATGGTATGTAGATACATTGAAAATAATAATAATAATAATAAGCACAGATAAATAACTAAAACAAAACAGAGTAGACCCTTTTGTCTTTCTTCCTAAGTCCATCTATCGTTTTAGCGATTTTAATGGCATGCGTGCACGTGGCTAAATATGTATCTTTTAGATACAAGTCCATTCCCAAGATGCACCTCAATCAGATGTGACTTATGGGTGCTAGTAGTGTTACTGTAAATAGTAATAAAGAAATTGATGGCTTATCGCACGCATGCCCCCATGCACTGAAATCAAAGTCATTAAAATCGCTGAAACAATAGAAAGAAGTAAATGAAAACATTTTAACACTCATCTTTTGTTTTCTCAAATTACAAACTAAAATATGAACCCTTGTTGTAAAAAAAACAAAGTTGTCTCTTTAAACACATTTTGACATGTTGGCCCCTATATTTTATTGTATTATTGTTTTTGTATCGTACTGTATATTTTTCCGCAATGGCATTGAGAAACTCCTCACATTTACACCCAATGTCTGTTCTTAATAATAACATCATCAGGATTACGTTAAAATGCAGAAAGAAGTGGATTTACAATAACCTTGATCCAAGCGTAAATACAAGTACAATATCTTAAGCTGTGTTCATGACGTGTATTCTTTGCGGTAGTTTCAGATCCCGTTCAATCTAATGCGGAAGGCATTAATGTGACACCTGTGACAATATAAATTTCAAACGTTATGCAAATGAGGCAATACATCAAACGTGCCGTGGGTAACGTGGTGGGGATTGCAATCCAGAAGACCTCAAAGTAGCTCAATACACCCGACATTTTGAAACATGACACATAGGCCTAATTGGAAACGATACTAATAGATGGCGATGGAAAATGCATCACTTTAACCAGGGTCCCGTTCATGGGTATTCAGCAAGGTAATGCTGTAATTATACCTGGGGGGATTGATGGATTACGTCTCAGCGGCGGTGGGTGGTCATACACAGCGCTGAGATGATTTAAGCTAGACTCCCACAAATCTCTTGCTCTTCCTTTACACTTGTACTGTAGGTTGCCATGACAACCTGGTTTTATTTCTGATGTGTGAAGGTGCTCACGCCTCCCACAGCACCGGCGTCTTCTGGGCGTGAAATGAAGAACATCAAATAATTTAGTGCAACGGATGCGACGACCACATCCTGGCGGTTTTCACCGCTTTGTTTGTTTGTGTTTACCTCGTTGTTGTTTTATTTATTTATTTCCAGAGGTTGTGGTTGAAGTAATATCTGGTATTTTTATGCTTGATTATTTATATATATATTTGTATTTATGAGAGTACTCTGCTTTTGATATGATTGATTGAATACTTTATTATAACATAATTCAACCTTTGTTAGCCTTCTGGTTGGTCCCTGACTGACCAACCAGCAGGCTCTATCTGCCTTGTCCCACCCTGGTTCCGCCTTTTTTATGTTAAATTTACTAAAATATAATTTTTGGAGAAGTAAAAAACATTTAAAAACATGCCGTGTCACTATACTGGCACTGAGCAACTCCATTTTTACTGAAACCAAGTTTGAAATTAGAATTGAACACAGAATAACAACACAAAGCAACTGAATTACATGGTAGTGGATGGAGTGTCCCACCGAGTGTCCCAACAAGACACAGCAACCAATGGGTGTGAAGAGGGGCCGGAGAACGGCGGGACTTGACAAAGGAATTGCAAAAAAAATATATATATATATATATATATCTCATGTCACGCTCCATATATGGCAAAGATCCCTGATGTCATCAATATTAAGCCCATATCTGGGAATTCCCATATGGGACATATTGTCTCATGATAACCAGTGTGGTTGTCGCAACGCAAGTCACACTTTAATTAAATTAATTCCGTCCTTGTCCCTTTTATGCCATATATGGAGATCCCTGATATCATCAATATTTAGCCCATATCTGGGAATGCCCATATATGGACATATTCTTTGAGTCTCAGTTGTTTATACCAGACACGGGCAGTGACAAAGCTACAGTGGAAGCCATGCATTGACATGAAGATACAAAAGCGATGCCCGACGTTTGTAGCTCTGCTACAAAATCTACCAGGCACGTGCACACATAGACATAGACATTATCTGTCTGTAAAAAGTGCCCTCTCCAGACCATGAATACAGTTTTTTTACTCTGGTGAAAGAAATGCAAATGCCCTCTTTCCATGCCATACCTGAAAGATAGCATTCAAGAGCTTTCCCTTGTCCAAACTCTCCTGAACTTGAATGCAGCATCTCATGTTGAAAGAATTGCCCTCTCTGAGTAGAAATCCATGCCGTTAAGCCACAGCAACGTTGTAGCCGACCTACAAGCTCATAACGCACCGCAGCGCGACACGTTGTGAGCTTGGAGGTCTGCTATTTTCGATATTTCCACCATAACGCCCTTTAGAAATGTCAGCTCCTGCCTCTCTAACATTCTCTGCACATCTCTGAAATCTAAGATCTACAAGTTGAGCCGCATGGCTTCAGCTTCAACATGGCTTCAGCTTCAACATGGCTTCAGCTTCAACATGGCTTCAGCTTCAACATGGCTTCAGCTTCAACATGGCTTCAGCTTCAACATGGCTTCAGCTTCAACATGGCTTCAGCTTCAACATGGCTTCAGCTTCAACAAAGATGCAAAACCACCAAAGATCACTGATGTGTTGTTTAAACCGTCAACGCTCACCTTCGCCCTAAATGCAATTTCTGCTTGTAACGAGGAAAAACAAAGTATTTCTGTCCGCTGTAGTTCTGTGTTCTCTTTCATCCCATGCTTTATTTCCCTTTAATATTTGTCCTGCTTGTCGACGCACGCTGCTCTGCTTTGTAGCTTTGTGTCTGGTAGCAGCCTGTGTGATCGCAGCTCTGTAACTCTGAGAGTGTAGGACAGTTCTGTAACTCTGAGAGTGTAGGACAGCTCTGTAACTCTGAGAGTGTAGGACAGGGTTCTGTAACTCTGAGAGTGTAGGACAGGTCTATCTATCTAATCTAACTATCTATCTATCTAACTATCTATCTATCTATCTAATCTAACTCTGAGAGTGTAGGACAGGGTTCCCCAATTAGTTTTCCCCAAGGGCAGAATTATGTCTAGGGTACCAAGCCGAGGGCCACGACATTGCAGGGGGGCGACTGTGGCGTTCCCGCTACTCCAGCGACAGTTCAGATATCGTCGTTGTCGGATGAAAATTGTGCAGGCCTATGTCCAAAACCGTTCATTTTTCATTTTAAAAATGATTTAAACTAGTGAAAACAGCCGATCTACAAGCACAAAACGCCTCGCATCGCAAGGCGTTGTGTGCTTGTAGATCAGCTGTTTTCACTACTTTTGTGCGACGGCCTTGTTTGATGAAGCAGGGCTTGTTTGATGAAGCAGGGCTTTACTGCGAAAGAACTTACACATTTTGAGATACAGGCTTTCCACCCGACAATGACGATATACTAGTGTTGTTGCTGCTCTTATACTAGCCTGACTGCAAGCGTCAGACTCTATCACACACTTCGTTTTGGGAAGACCACTACCAACAGGGGGTGGTGTTGTGCAGTCTGGTTTATTAACCAGGCTACTCTTATACCACCATTATTACTGGGGTTGGTGGGGGCCAGACGAGACAGTAGCCCCCTGTGGGCCGCAATGGCCCGCGGGCCGCCTATTGGGGGAACCTTGGTGTAGAGGCTACAAAATGAACCAATGGACTGCTTAAGGGTCTCTACTTTAGGGCAGGTGTGTCCAAAATGAAGCGTCAGTGTTAGTTTATGCAGGACAAGGGAGTCAAGTTGCTGCTCAGCTGTAATCAGATGTCAGTCAGCTCTGTTCTCATACCTCATTAACATATCTGCTGGTCATTATGTCACATGACTGCCATACTCCAATCAAAGCTCTCATCAGTAGGGGAGGCTCCTTTAAATAGAGCTTGCTTTCTTTACCAATGCTTGGTTCCGAGCTTTGGAATCATTTGCTGCTTGCTACAAATGAACCAAGAACGCTATCTCCACACAACAAGTCATTAAGGGCCCCCCGCTGTGTTTGTGCAGAGGCTGCTGTTTACTTAATGCACGCTCGAAAGGTCGCCGCGCGCTGCAGCCGAAAGTTTTGTCAACGCCTTTTTTTTCGTGTGTGTGTTTACCCCGATCGCTCCCTTCCACCAGCCGTATGTTATTTACAATTAATAGGCTCCGTCTACGGAGGAAGTGCACGGATCCTAACGATGTCCAGAAGCCGCTGACAACCTTGTTAATTAGCTGTTAAAAAAAAGAGAAAAAAAGGTCAAACAACCAAGTAATGAGCCGAGCAGGCATGGGAACGGGCGCGGCAATTAGACATTGTTCTTGGTAATGTGTACGTGGGAGTAGAGCAAATGCTAGACACTTCTTTCTTTTTTTACTCTTAACCCCATTTAGAATGGGTACACTATATTGTGTATCATTATTTTATGCTTTAACTATTGAAAAATAGCAGATATACAAGCTCACAGCGCGGCACCGAGTGCCGCGCTGCGAGCTTGTAGATCTGCTATTTTTGAAAAATCGTGAAAGTGTCTCTTGAATCCTTCTAAGATTTTTTGAAAACCCTATGTTTCTATGTCAGCAATCTGGCCGGCCATCGTCAAAGAAAAGGTCCTTTTCACAACTGGAGCTCAGTTAGTCTGTTTTTGAGAGACTACTATGTCAGTGGTTCTCAACCTTTTCATGTGAAGGGACCCCCAAAATGATATGTATTTGGCCACGGACCTCCATCTCAAAATATCTAGTTCCAGAGACCACCCAGAAGCAAAATTTGAGTTACAAACGTTCGCTTTGAAAATACATTATATTAGAAGATTTGCAAACATTTTTCAAAAATAGCAGATCTACAAGCTCGCATCGCGGCACTCGGTGCCGCGCTGTGAGCTTGTATAATCTGCTATTTTTCACTGGTTAAAGCATTCAATAATTCTAGGCCTAAATGGGTTTTAATTGCGTCGGAGAATGGTGCATGAAAAGATGAAAAGTTTGGCTCTCACTCTAGATAATGTAACTGTTCTGTTAGCGGCCCCATACAACTGTAGCTGCTTACATAGCCTTCAGACAAAAAAAGAAAAGAAATAATAAGAAATCATCACAATTAGTTTTGTACATATATTTGCTTACAATTTCATCATCTCCCCCCCAAAAAGAAAAAAAGAAATCTTGGAAGCAATTTGCATATCATAATCTTCATGAAATGAAGTAGGAACAACAAAAAAAAAAAAATAGATAATTGGATGGAGTAAGTCTGTCACGCGTGTCTATTACGTGGTGATATGTAACTGACCCGTGTCGTACAATGTCAATACAGGAGTCCCCCATAAGCCCCCCCATAGCCCCCCCCCCCCCCATCCATAGGCTCCAAGGCACGTGCCGAAAACAGCAGATCTACAAGTTTGTTCTTAGCAGTGGTGTAAAGTAACTAAGTACATTCACCAGTGGTGTAAAGTAACTAAGTACATTTACTAAGTACTGTACTTAAAGGGGCACTCCACCACTTTTCAACCTATGTTCATATAATTGGTCCTCACTCAAAAATAGCGTTTTTTTTTTTTTTTCTCAGAGGAGGGCTGTGTGCAGTCAGAAACCCATCGTCTTGTGACATCATCGATTGCCAATCCAGCTTATAGAAACTGCAGGCTTTCTATTCCTGAAAAGTTGCAATTTTAAAATGGAAGCCTTTGTTCTCAACTTCTCGCGATGATAAAAATCTAAATATTTTTTTCAAAAATATTTATAACATTTTTTTTTTTGAAAATGATGATGTCACAAGAGACGATGGATTCTGAACTTCCCACAGCTCTCCTAGGAGACTTGGACTGAGTAGATTTTATTTTTTATATATTTTATCATGAACATTTCTGACCTATTATATGAAGACAGGTTTGAAAAGTGGTGAACTACTCTTTAAGTACACTTTTGAGTTATTTGTACTTTACTTGAGTATTTCCAATTTCCAATACTTTTACTTATCTACCTCCACTACATCTCGGATCTAAATATTGTACTTTTACTCCACTAAATGTATCTGAAAACTTTAGTTACTGCAGATATAAATTATAAACTTTGAAAACGTACATAAACCACTTTAGGCCCTATTTTATACCAAGGCTCATTTGAAAATAGACGATCTACAAGCTCACAACGCGTCGCGATGCGACGATCTCGTGTTGTGAGCTTGTAGATCTGCTATTTTCAAACATTTTGTACTTTTACTTTTGGTACTTTAAGTACTTTTTGATGCCAATACTTTTTTTATTCGAGTACATTTGATTCCAGACTTTTACTTGTAACAGAGTACATCTACATTGCAGTATTCATACTTTTACTTAAATAAAGAATGTGAGTACTTTTTCCACCATGAAAATATTGTATTTCTACGAGCGTGACATGAGGTGTGGACTGACTGACTGAGTGACTGAGTGACTGAGTGACGCACGTGAGCTGCAGGTTTTAATAGTAAATGTGACATGCGGTCGCAACGAAGCAACCTTTAGATCCAGCCATGTCTCTGCATGTGTGTGATGGAACGTATCACCTGATGACCTTTCAGTTGAGTTCTGGCTCCCCTCGTGTCACACCAATCACGGTGGGGGCTATCTCTCTCCTTCCATTCCCATTGGACGAGAGGAGGAGGGGAGGGGGGATCGATTCCCCCCCCCGTGCCTCGTTCCACCTCTCTCTCTCTCTCTCTCTCTCCTCTCTCTCTCTCTCTCTCTCTCTCCACCTTCGTGCCTCGTTCCACCTCTCTCTCTCTCTCTCTCTCTCTCTCTCCACCTTCGTGCCTCGTTCCACCTCTCTCTCTCTCTCTCTCTCTCTCTCTCTCTCTCTCTCTCTCTCTCTCCACCTTCAGGATCAGATAAAGCAAATTGATTTTAATGGCGTGCTAAATTAGATCTTGTGTAACCCCCAACGTTGCCCCGAGGAGGTTCTGAATGTGATTGACTTCCCCCAGATGGAAACCCACTTCTGAATGCGCTGTAAGCCTCCGTTCAGCACACACTTTATCTTGCTTTATCTGTGCTTTGGGAAAAAAAATGTAGGGGGGGAGGGGGGAGAGGGGAGGGGGGGGGGGGGTGGGGGGTGTGGGGGGCTGTATTGACATTTGCTGTCATGTTGGAACAGAACAGCTTGAAGGGAAGCACTAAAGCTCACCTTGGAGCTGTGGTTCATTCTCTTTATACTCACACACACACACACACACACACACACACACACACACACACACACACACACACACAATGACACAGCAGTATTTCAGTATTCACATACAGTCAGTGGTGTAAAGTAACTTTATGTACTTTTACTTAAGTACATGTACTTAAGTAGAGTTTTGAGGTACTTTTACTTTGATGGAGTATTAATTTTCAATTATCGGTACTTTTACTTCTACTCCACTACATTCTAGATCCAAATATTGTACTTTTACTGTACTTTTACTACACTACATTTATTTGAAAACTTTAGTTACTGCCTGGTTACTTTGCAGATATTTATAGTGATAAACGATAATATCGCTCACCCGTCCCACCCCTAGTGTGTGCGAGGTGTGTTATTGTGTTCAATGTCGTTAGGATTTCACTCACACACACACACACACACACACACACACACACACACACACACACACACACGCGTGCGCACGCACGCACGTACAAAAACGTACACAAAGTGCTTGCAGTTCACAACAGGCTTCTCTCAGGAACTGGGGCAAAAGTTATTAAAAGGGGCATCTAGTTGTGGAGGTGGCTGGAGGGCGGTGTGTGTGTGTGTGTGTGTGTGTGTGTGTGTGTGTGTGTGTGTGTGTGTGTGTGTGTGTGTGTGTGTGTGTGTGTGTGTGTGTGTGTGTGTGTGTGTGTGTGTGTGTGTGTGTGTGTGTGTGTGTGTGTGTGTGTGTGTGTGTGTGTGTGTGTGTTTGCGTGTGTGTGTGTGTCTAGAGCAGAGTAATGTTACCCCTGGGTGAAGATAATTTTAAAACCGCTCTTATGAAAAGTCATTCCTGCTCACTTCAAAGAGAAGGATTATAATAATATTCATTCTCATAAGGGGCCCGGGTCCTTTTAAATCCAAGAGAAATCAAAAGCCGTAGCTGCACAGAAACGCTATACGGCGCCAGACAGTTTTTGTTTTGTTAGTTTCCTGTCAAACGGTGTTGGGGACAGCATAGAGCAGCTGCCACGCACACCCAATCACTGAGAGTTTACATAAATATAATAAAGAAAGGGTTTTCTTCTGATGTGAGGAGGTTGATGTACAGGATGTGCCATTTCAAAACATTTACTTAAGTACTCTACTTAAAGGCCCGCTGACACGCCCGACATTATAATAGTATGATACAGTAGGTCACGTGGTCTCTCTGAAAACGGTATGAAATAGTCTGACACTCATGTCACAGTGTCATCTGCCCCTTGCCCCCAACAACAGCTGACCAGTACATTAAGTAGTCCAGTACAGTCAATTAATTTGATTGGCTTATAATTGTGCATTCTCACAATGACATCATAAACATATTAACTAATATTTTAAGATTACTTTTTAAAGTGACAGTACCCCTTTAGATGACAGTCCTACTTTAAGTACACTTTTGAGGTATTTGTACTTTACTTGAGTATTTCCAATTTCCAATACTTTTACTTCTACTCCATTACATCTCGGATCCAAATATTGTACTTTTACTCCACTACAATTATGTGAAAACTTTACTAGTTACTTTACAGCTATCAATTATAATATGATAAAACATACATGAATCACTTGTAGCCCTATTTCATAAGAAATTTGAAAATAGCTGATCTACAAGCTCACCACGCTTCGAATCGCGTGAGCTTGTAGATCGGCTATTTTCAAACATTTTAGTACTTTTACTTTTGGTACTTCAACTATATTTTGATGCCAGTACTTTTGTACTTTTACTCGAGTAACATTTGAACACAGGCCTTTTACTTGTAACAGAGTACTTCTACATTGCAGTATTGATACTTTTACTGAAGTAAAACATTTGAGTACTTTTTCCACCTCTGCCTGCCATTGGCAAGACATGCAGTCCCTGGAACAACATATTGTGAGATGGGGGTCATAATTCTAGGGGCTCCTTGACATTAAAAAACACAGATAAAGAAACGTACGTTTTTTTCAGAAAACCATTAGGATTTAGAAGACATTTTTGGGTGTTTTTCAGGTCTTAATGGGTTAAAGAAAGAACCCTGAGGCTATAGTGTTTGTGAGTGAACAACCGTAACAGTAACCGTAACGGGGGAAAGCCTGGTGTTTGTTTACAACGGGCCGTTGATCCGTTGTAGGCGGAAACCACAAGCAGAATAAGCAACGTCGCTTTGTTTTGTTTCCTCCTGTTTGTTTCCCCCAATCCCTATTATAATGCTCCAGTAGCCTATGTAGTCTTATTATAATGTCCTATTATATATATATATATATATATATATATATATATATATATATATATATATTATATAGTCCTATTATAATGCTCCAGTAGCCTAATGTAGTCTTGAGTAGCCTAATGTAGTCTAATGTAGCCTAATGTAGTCTTGCCAGTTGCTACGAGTTGGACTAAAAGATGCATACACCAAACACATTTTCCAAAAGCAAAACTACGCCACATCAAGGTGTTTATTAGGTAGGCCTTAAAAGTATGCCCTTAAGTGCAGGGGAATATTTTGGGTTAAAACTGTTTCCGGGTTGATAGTTCCGGCCAAAGTGTAGTCCGTCTAGGACTACGACATGACGTAAAGTGGTTTCCGCTCCCGACCAGATCAAACCCCGAAAAGTGAAGGGACCCTAGGCTACCGTAACAGTGAAGTTAAGAAGAAAATAAATAAATTGTGTGTGTGTTAACACATCAACTGGTATTTATTTAATTACGTAGCCTCTGCCACGTTTTCGCTTCTTTGTGCTTGTTTTCATAAACCTCGGTGGCTTATGTTATGGCAATGCTGAAAACCGACTAAGAAACAGAGAAATTGACAGATTGATAATTGTTAATTAGAGTTAAATTAATACTTTTTTTTTTTTTAAACCCGCTCAACAAATACCTTCTGTGAGCAACCAAAGATGAAACGCTCCTCCTCACATTGAACTGCAGGTTCGTAGCTTTGGTCGACTCGTCAACGGATATTCAAAAAGGGAATTGGGGTTTTAATCACTTTGATAAATGCTTGAATTAATCGTGAAACGTACCACCACTTCTGCATCTTCATGAAATAATCAAAGGATTTGATGCGTGAATCGCTTGAAGATGAAAAGAGGCAACGAAGGAAATGATTCATAAGAGATCTGTGCGTTTGATTTGATTCACTCACTTGACTCCATGTTGGTGACCAGGGACGTGCTGGGGCCGCGATTCAGCCCGGAAAAAGAGTTGGAGAGGCCCTCATTGCGCGCTATAGAGAGAGATCTCTCTCATGCGCTGCTGCTACTCAAAGATTTGCCATTTCAGATCATGACAAGTGACAAGCCAGTGGGCCAATTACATGAGTTAAATTTTGGCGTTGTTGGGTGGAAACCTTGTATGTCCAAAACCGTTTGTTTTGTATTTATCATTTTAAAAATGATTTAAACTAGTGAAAACAGCCGATCGCGAGGCGGTGTGTGCTTGTAGATCTGCTGTTTTCACTACTTTTGTGCGACGCCCTTGTATGATGAAGCAGGGCTTTGCTTTGCGAAAGATTTTACAAATTTGAAACTTGGAGATACAAGATTTCTACCCGACAGTGACGATTTACTTTGTTGGCCGCCCAGCCCCCAAAATGGAATGAAGGCCGACATTTTTTTTTTTTTTTTTTCCTAATGGCCGGCCTGGACCGGCCGGGAATGAACCGGCCGTTCGGGAGTTGTCCCGCTTTTCCCAATGGTCAGCACGTCCCTGTTGGTGACTATTCCCTGCTCCCCCCGGGTCCCGTTTGGCTGTGCTTTTAGGAAATAAGCCAACGTCTTAGAGTGTGGCTCGTAATGTCTGATTTTACACTTGGTTGCCTCATGCAGAAAATAACAGATCTACAAGCATGCTGAAAATAGCAGACCTACAAGCATGCTGACAATAGCTGTTCTACAAGCTGATGTGATACGTGATACGATCCTTATCGATATCAACCAATCACAGCGCTCGTTTCATTCATCGTTGTCACGTAGTCTATTCCTATGAGTCAATAGCTTGGTTGTTATTCGATTTTCGACTCATGCTCATCGCGACTAAAAAAAAAATAGGAGTTGGATTTTTACTTGTTTTCTCCCCAAAAAAATGTAATGGCTTGTTCAAAATCTTATAAGCGTTAATGTTTTCCAAATAGGAAAGGAACGGTGTGTGTGTGTCTGTGTCAGAGTGCAAGATCGGTGTTAGTGCGTGCATGTATGCGCTAGTCAGGTCCTCGGTCTATACTGGTTGAGAAACACTGCGCTGGCCTGGTCTGATCTTGTGCGCCCCCCATAGGGTTTGCGCTCCGACTGGATTTGTTTACCTCCTGCCTTGTGCATGCTTGAAACCAAAGCTTGCTTGTTAATGGCAGCGTCGCCGCCGTGTGTGATGATTTTGTCAAGATTGACCATAAAACACAACACAAAGTATACGTATTACTCGTCGTCAACATCAGTGATGTCAAATCACATTGATGCGAGACACCCGTGGAGGCAGACCAAACCTCCACGTTGTGATACACGTCAGAAAGGATCACTGATTTGACAGCCAAGATGAAGCCAAAGATATTATTTATGCCTTGATACTATAGTGTTGTCCACAGGGGCGTCGCACCAAATTCTGAGCCCTGGGTACAAGGATTCACTGCGGGGGGGGGGTTTAACTCATTTAGAATGGTAATGCATTATTACGCACTATTTAGTGATTACGCACTATTTAGTGATTACGCACTATTTATTACGCACTATTTAGTGATATACAAGCTCACAGCGCGAGCTTGTAGATCTGCTATTTTAGAAAAATCGTGAACATTTGTGCAGGTTTTTGGAGAAAAAAAAAACTATGTTCCCCATCTCCTGTTCCCCCCCCCCCCCCCCCCCCCCCCCCCCCAGAAGCAACATTTGAGTCACAAATGTTCGCTTCAAAAATACATACATTCAAAAGATTGCACACATTTTCGTGTGCACATTCACTCGGTGCCGCGCTGTGAGCTTGTATATCTGCTATTTTTCAATAGTTAAAGTATAAAATAATTCCAGGCCCCTCCACCTTGGGCCCTAGTAACTCAGTTGTGACGCCCCTGTTTGTCCAGAGGAAAGGCTGTGAGCCTTCCGTGAGCCTAGTTTTGGGACGAGTTTTGTTCGGCTCGATTCGATTTTTGGCCAGGACACGTCGACTCGCAAATACCGAGTCGTTTAACAATTTTGTTAGAGCTGACATCCAGTGACATGATGTGGGTGTGGTTGTGTCCTGGCCTGTGATTGGATGCTCAGTGGAGATAGTAAATGATACGTCCCATAAGCAGGACGTTCTGTACCATCTGGCAGCCCCGTCTCATTAGTGGATACAGGTGTTGTCGCCACTGTGGAAGACCTGCTTTACCTCAGGTATGTTAAAACATTCAGAACGGGTACACTAGTATTTTGTATCATTATTTTATGCTTTAACTATTGAAAAAATAGCTATTTTTGAAAATTTGAATTTTGACCTGATTCTATGAGTGTCTTTTGAATCCTTCTAATGTTTTTTTGAAAAACCCTATGTTTCTATGTCAGCAATCTGGCCAGCCATCGTCAAAGAAAAGGTCCTTTTCACTTAACTGGAGCTCAGTTAGTCTGTTCTTGAGAGACTACTATGTCTGTGGTTCTCAGGGACCACCCAGAAGCAAAATTTGAGTTACAAACGTTTGCTTTGAAAATACATATGTTCAAAGATTTGCACACATTTTCACGACTTTTTTCAAAAATAGCAGATCTACAAGCTTGCTGTGAGCTTGTATATCTGCTATTTTTCACTGGTTAAAGCATTCAATAATTCTAGGCCTAAATGGGTTAAAACACTGCTGTGTGCATGTGTTTCATTACTGAGAGGAGAAATGTTTGGGGGAAAAAAAGTCGAGTTTTTAGCACTCTTTGCAGAAAACGGACATTTTCAACTAGTTTGTTGAAAGCCTAGACTGGCGCATAGCGTTACATATATTAACATATATACATAAATATAACATAGTTTCATACATTTCGGCAAAGAAAGTCCAGTGTTATCAATGCAGGAAAGGTGCTGGGTAAATACTTGGAAGGGAGACTTCCGCTGTTAATCTCCTGTACTGGTTTGACCACAGGCCTTAGTCCAACAAAATGCTAAACATTTTGGGTGCTGTACTTTCTTTATAGATTTCTTAAAGTTGCACTGGCAATTCGAAACAAAATCCCATTGTTCTGATGTAAGGAGATAATACTGTAGTGTGGCAAATATACACACGCACGCACGCACGCACGCACGCACGCACGCACGCACGCACGCACGCACACATACTATGCATTCTGTGTATAGCCTATTTCTGCATTTCGCAGAGAACTCATTCTAAAGTTGGTGTGCCTTTAACCCATTAAGCTAACCCTAACATGGAACGCATCCGTGTCCCTCGGAAAGTAGATCTGCTTGTAGATCTGCTATTTTTGGAAAAATCATGAAACGTGTGCAAATCTTAGAATATATTTTTAATCCAAACTTTTGTAAACTCAAATCTTTTCTTCTAGGGGGGTCCCTGGAACAACAACTTTTGAGATGGCGGTCCGCGGCCAAGTACCTATAATATTGGGGCTCGTTGACATGGAAAAGTTTGATAACGACTGAAACATGAATAAAAAAATAAAAAGATAAACTTGTTAGAAGACATTCATAGAATCGGTTCAGTATATTCAAAGACTTGCACACGTTTTCACAATTGTTCTAAAATAGCAGATTTACAAGCCCATAGTGTGGCACTTGGTGCCGTGCTATGAGCTTGTATATCAGCAATTTTTCTATAGCGCGCACACACACACACACACACACACACACACACACACACACACACACACCAATGGCCAATGATGAATAGTAGGCTACTTAAATCTATACATTTTGTCTTTGGGATCCCAATGCAGACCTAAACGTGTTCACATTCAGTTCATAAGAGCTTAAGCTACTCTCATATCGTCGTTGTCGGGTGAAAACCTTGTATGTCCAAAACCGTTCGTTTCGCATTTATCATTTTAAAAATGATATAAACCGTTGAAAACAGCCGATCTACAAGCACACAACGCCTCGCACCGCGAGACGGTGTGTGCTTGTAGATCTGCTGTTTTCACTACTTTTGCGTGACGGCCTTGTATAATGAAGCAGGACTTTACTTTGCGAAAGAACATACAAATTTGAAACTTGGAGATACAAGTTTTCCACCCGACAACGACGATATAAGCTTGTCTTTCTTGCTTGAGCTGAGAAGTAAGCACTAATATTATCGCTATCCTTCCAACTCATTTTCTAAAGACATCGGAGTCAAGTATCGCTGTATTTCCTTAACAACTGATTTTCTAAAGACATGGGAGTCAAGTGTCTCAATCTGTTTTGTTCCATAGTCAATCTCATTTCGTGTTTTGTATTTAATCAATGAGAGTTTAGAAAGTGTCACTGGCAAAGTCTGATATATTTGGTAAAATTGTCCCTTTTCCTTATCAGCTGTACGTGTTTCCTTGCAGATTGTTTTCACACATTTTTAATGAATTCTTTGAAATGGACCATTTCCCCTGCAAAGTCACCTTGCTGCCAATACTTGGTTTTTCAGGCTGATTGCTGAAGAACTCATTTAGTTTTCAGGGGAGGGATTGGATATTGTTAGAAATGTTAAACTCTTGTCAGTTTCTTGATATGCTTGATATGTTCTAATTCTGCTACGAAGTCTATCGACGATTACAGTGAACACATTCACTGAAAACAATTTTTTCTCTGAAAATGTTTGGACCATGGAGCCTTCCACGTCTCATGCAAGCATGCGCACACACACATGCACACACACACACACACACACACACACACACACACACACACACACACACACACACACACACACACACACACACACACACACACACACACACACACACACACACAGACACAAACACAGTGACATTCATGCACACTGCCCACTGAGCATTTTGAGGTATATTAGTTGCCTAATAGTGGTGTTTTTATCTTCAACACCACGCGTTGAAAATCAGTGTTGTAAAGGTCTAGATTTGATATTTTTTGCTAGTTGTTTAGTCGGCTATATTTACACGGGTTGCTACACTAGACCACTATTAGTCGGTTACAAAAAGTCTACATTTCGCCGTTAGCGGCCGTCGAAAGTAGTGAAAAGAAGGGCGACAGTGGGATTCGATCCAGCGATCTCTGACACTCAAGTCGGCGACGCTATCCACTCGGCCATCAATGCTGATATGATAGTAAAGATTTTCTGGCCGTATTAAAAGGTGACATTGCCCACCTGTGTTCATTTTAGGGTAGTGCGCATTGTTGAGGAAACTACATGTATTGGGCGCCTAATAATTATTTTGTTTAATCAATACGTATTGAATGATTTGGCGGAGGCGGCGCCGCGGCTGTGTTTGACTGTGTGTGTTGCTGTCAGAAATGTAATTCAGAGTAGCACGCTGTCTGGACGTTTCCACTTTACAGTGAGTGACCACACACAATCACGGTAATTAATTAACACTCTACCGGCTTACCGCGCCTTAGTACCAAGGATAACTTTTACATGGTCTAAAGATAGTCGTTGAAAAGCTGTATTTAAAACGACTACACCCAGACCGTCCAGACGTATACCTTATAGTGATGAATGGCTATTAAAATAATTTTACACCAATATTTGGCTATCAGTTCTGCAACGTGAAGTTGTTTTTTTAAAGAATGTTTATTGAAATATGGATTAAATCTAATTGTCTAAATTCGGTGTAAATATAAACGTTGATAAGGCGACTATAATTAGTTGGCTAAATCTCGGCTAGATCTAAACTATACTTAATAATGATCAACGGATATTATAATTATGTTAGTCCAATATTAGGAGATCAGTTAAGCACCTTACTGTTGTTTTTTTTAATAAATTGTTATCGAATCATGGAATAAATTGCAAAGTATATTTTCGGTGTGAATATAACCGGAATCTAGCCGGGTGAAATTAAGGCTAAAAAAAAACTAGTCGTGTAAAAAACGACTATTGCTCAGTGGGTGCACTGGTTCTCACACTTGTTTGGTTGCAGAACCCCCTTATACTGATTTCTGTAGCCAAGTACCCCCTTCCCCTGACTACAGCATTTTGCTTACATGTACATCAGAAGTCCAGTTCCAATAACAATATGTTCAAAATAAAACAGCGTAATGGCAAATAAACATTGCTTTCTATTCGATAACAGTTGTACTAGTCAAGGTATTTTTTTGCAGAAACCCACAAATGGTAAGAAACCACTCCATTCCCATTGACAATCAGAATCCACCTTCACACTGTAGGTAGATTTAAACCTCGAAGTCAGAGAAGATGATAAAAATAGCAAAAATAACTGATCTACAAGCTCAATGTTCTGCTAGTCAACTGGAAATGGCCAAATTGTCTTGCCAAAGGCAGGACATGTTAACCCATTCAGAACGGGTACACAGTATTGTGTATTATGTTATGCTTTAACTATTGAAAAATAGCGAGTGCCGCACTGCAAGCTTGTAGATCTGCTATTTTTGACCCGATTCTATAAGTGTCTTTTGAATCCTTCTAAGGTTTTTTTGAAAAACCCTATGTTTCCATGTCAGCAATCTGGCCAGCCATCGTCAAAGAAAAGGTCCTTTTCACTTAACTGTATAGCTTGAGAGACTACTTTGTCAGTGGTTCTCAAACTTTTTCATTTGTAGGACCTCCAAAATGATATGTATTTGGCCACGGACCCCCATCTCAAAATATTTAGTTCCAGGGACCCCCCAGAAGCAAAATTTGAGTTGCAGACGTTCGCTTTAAAAATACATATATTCAAAGATTTCCACACATTTTCACGACTTTTTTCAAAAATAGCAGATCTACAAGCTCGCAGCGCGGCACTCGGTGCCGCGCTGTGAGCTTGTATATCTGCTATTTTTCAACAGTTAAAGCATTCAATAATCCTAGGCCTGAATGGGTGAAGTTTTGAAATGCCACACCTGACAACGATACCTGTTCTGATGTGTATCTGAATGCGTAGCAGCAGTCAAACAAACCCCACGTCTCGGCCCTCTGGCCTCTCGTCAGCGTTTTCTAAAATGCTGACTTGTAGGCCAGAGGGCCGAGACAGAGGCAAAATACTAACATCTCACCAAACCAAGCAGTCATGGAACACATCATCTAAATGCAAGCAGTCATGGAACACATCATCTAAATGCAAGGCCATGGATGAATGGTAAAGTCTGTCAATTAACATGGAAAAGCCCAATGTAAATTAGGGTTATATATTGACATACATGCCTTGAAGAGTTTGATTTGCATTATGATAAGTATGGTATATGTATAATTTTCGTAGTGGGACTGAGTTACTAGGGCCCAAGGTGGAGGGGCCTTGATTATTTTATACCTTAGCTATTGAAAGGTCGTCAAAATGTGTGCAAATCTTTGAATATATGTATTTTTTAGGCAAACATTTGTAACTCAAATTTTGCTTCTGGGGGGTCCCTGTAACTAAATATTTTCACATGAAAGAGTTTGAGCACCACTGACATAGAAACATAGGTTTAAAAAAAGAGAGAAAAAATAAATAAATAGCAGATCTAAAAGCTCGCAGCACGGCACTCGGTGCAATGCTGTGAGCTTGTAGATCTGCTATTTTTCAATAGCTAAAGCACAACATGTGAGTGAATCCTTGTACCCAGGGCCCAGCATTTGGTGTGACACCCCTGACCATCTGCTCTCACCTGCTATAATTACTAATGACCAAAAGTCACTGCATATCAACGGCCCTCCAGTGGGGACTCTGGGGAGGTCATGATAGGCAGTGTAAAAGTATACTGCAATGTAGTAAGTATCTCTGTTACAAGTCTGAATTTCAAAATATAGCCTACTTGAGTAAAAGTATGAAAGTTTTGTACTTTATGTACCAAAAGTAAAATACAAAATGTTTGAAAATAGTAAAATATGGCTAAAGTGGTAAATGTATGCGTTTTATATTATAATTGATATCTGCAAAGTAACTAAGGTTTTCAAATAAATGTAGTTATAAAACAGTATTGGTATTGGTGTCCTATAATCAGTGGTGCAAAGTACATTGACTTAACTAATGTACTCGAGTACACTTTTGAGGTATTTGTACTATATTAGAATATTTCCAATTATTTTACTTCCGGGACCCCTATGGGGTCCTCAGAGTTAATGCAGGGGGTCCTTCAAATATTTGTGTGATAGAAACCTTTTTTCTCCTTTTTTTATATTAACCACTTGAACCCTAACATCCATATTCTGAGAACCTTAGCCAAAAATAGCAGATCTACAAGCTCACAACGCCTCGCGCTGCGAGGCGTTGTGAACTTGTAGATCGGCTATTTTCGGCCAAAAAGGTTTGGTGTAGAGGGGAAAAAGAGCAGACAAAGTACAGCGTGAAAGGTCAAGTTTATTAAGTTCTAACGGTTCAAGTGGTTAAATATCTGATCTAACACAAATTGACATGAATCCAAAATACACTGATGATTGTGCTGTCAAACGATGAAACTACAGTATATGGAATCTGGGGGTCCCTGCTTCATCTTTCTCTCA
Source organism: Nannobrachium achirus (assembly GCF_963921795.1). Lineage (NCBI taxonomy): Eukaryota > Metazoa > Chordata > Actinopteri > Myctophiformes > Myctophidae > Nannobrachium > Nannobrachium achirus. Next base: position 1,276,782 of record NC_137829.1, read on the forward strand.
GCTAAGGGGTCCTTGGCCTGAAAGCGTTGAAGACCCCTGTGCTAAAAGATTTGCACTGCCTCGGCAAAGATGAGAGATGTCTGGAATCAGAAGACTGCGATGCAGGGGGGCGCGGTGGTGCAGTCGGTAGCGCTGTCGCAGTGTTGATTTAGACGACTAAAACTACGACGAAAAATGTTTGTCGACTGCGACTGTTTTTTTCACTGACGAAAACGAAATAAAAACTAAGCTGTGATGATTAAAACGAAGAGTAAATATATTGACAATTTCGTCAACTAGACTAAAGCGTTAGGGAGGGACTAGTGCTGAAGATAGTCATTTTATGTTTGGTTGCTCTCAGGTGTTGCGTTAGTTACGCCCCCCTGCCCTCACCCCTCCCCCTGGTCAGCCGGGAGCGCCTGATGGAGGGGAAAGGAACTGGTTGGACTAACGTGTTCCTTCCATTTGTTATACATCCAACCGGGGAAACTCCCCCCTGTCAGGTGATAAGAAGCGGCCCGAACACTCCTCATGCATTGAAGGAAGCATGAGCTCAGTTTGGTGCTCTCCCCAGGTTGGCAGAGGGAGAGCAGTTTAGGTTATTGGCACTGAATGATAAATGAGTTACAAAATCGTGGGATAAAATGTATAATATATAGGCTATATATTTTTTTAAGAACGATGAGGAAAACATCATGATCACTGTAGTGTAGAGCAGTGGTCCTTGAGGGCGTTCCAGGTGGTCCCCTGCTAAATGATGGAGAGCGGGTA
>NC_137829.1:1280231-1302731 GCF_963921795.1 Nannobrachium achirus
CGTGTGTCTCTCTATACTCGGGTGCGTGGTGAGCTATTGAAGCATGGGTGAAGGAGTGTATCTCCGGAATGGCTGAACGCACAGGAACCAGGGACCCCTCAAAAGATAGATCTCGGCGAGGTGGAGGCAGACGCGGGGGTGAGAGAACCGAAAAAACGGCCGAAAGACGCGGACGCGACCGAGGTTTGCTATAGAGCTACTGACCACAAGTTGAGCAACTTACACAGTATAGCTTTAAGTACTCTACTTAAAGGCCCGCTGACACGCCCCGACATTATAATAGTATGATACAGTAGGTCACATGGTCTCTCTGAAAACGGTCTGAAATATTCTGACACTCATGTCACAGTGTAATCTGCCCCTTGCCCCCCAACAACAGCTGACCAGTACATTAAGTAGTCCAGTACAGTCAATTAATTTGATTGGCTTATAATTGCGCATTCTCACAATGACATCATAAACATATTAACTAATATTTTAAGATTACTTTTTAAAGTGACAGTACCCCTTTAGATGACAGTCCTACTTTAAGTACACGTTTGAGGTATTTGTACTTTACTTGAGCATTTCCAATTTCCATTACTTTTACTTCTACTCCATTACATCTCGGATCCAAATATTGTACTTTTACTCCACTACAATTATGTGAAAACTTTACTAGTTACTTTACAGCTATCAATTATAACATGATAAAACATACATGAATCACTTGTAGCCCTATTTCATAAGAAATTTGAAAATAGCTGATCTACAAGCTCACAACGCTTCGAATCGCGTGAGCTTGTAGATCGGCTATTTTCAAACATTTTAGTTCGAGTAACATTTGAACACAGGCCTTTTACTTGTAACAGAGTACTTCTACATTGCAGTATTGATACTTTTACTGAAGTAAAACATTTGAGTACTTTTTCCACCTCTGCCTGCCATTGGCAAGACATGCAGTCCCTGGAACAACATATTGTGAGATGGGGGTCATAATTCTAGGGGCTCCTTGACATTAAAAACTGTGAGCAACACAGATAAAGAAACGTACGTTTTTTCAGAAAACCATTAGGATTTAGAAGACATTTTTGGGTGTTTTTCAGGTCTTAATGGGTTAAAGAAAGAACCCTGAGGCTATAGTGTTTGTGAGTGAACAACCGTAACAGTAAAGGTGGTTGCACACTGCTGCGTTTTTCGTTGCGAAATGCGTTTTTCAGGGCAAGGAGAGAGAGGGAGATAGAGAGAGCAAGGGACTGAGTGGTGCGCGAAACGGGCGGCAGTGTGCAAACGTGACTGACATAACGTGAGGTTGATTTTTTTATTTGCATTCTCCGAAATTCACTCCGATATTCGGCCCGAAAAACGCAGCAGTGTGCAACCAGCTTAACCGTAACGGGGGAAAGCCTGGTGTTTGTTTACAACGGGCCGTTGATCCGTTCTAGGCGGAAACCTATCTATCTATCTAGGTCGTCCTCAGACGAGCCCTCCATCGTTGTTTCCAGTCATCTCGGTTCTCCATACATCTGGATGGAAGCAGAATAAGCAACGTCGCTTTGTTTTGTTTCCTCCTGTTTGTTTCCCCAATCCCTATTATAATGCTCCAGTAGCCTAATGTAGTCTAATGTAGTCTAATGTAGTCTAATGTAGTCTAATGTAGCCTAATGTAGCCTAATGTAGTCTTGCCAGTTGCTACGAGTTGGACTAAAAGATGCATACACCAAACACATTTTCCAAAAGCAAAACTACGCCACATCAAGGTGTTTATTAGGTAGGCCTTAAAAGTATGCCCTTAAGTGCAGGGGAATATTTTGGGTTAAAACTGTTTCCGGGTTGATAGTTCCGGCCAAAGTGTAGTCCGTCTAGGACTACGACATGACGTAAAGTGGTTTCCGCTCCCGACCAGATCAAACCCCGAAAAGTGAAGGGACCCTAGGCTACCGTAACAGTGAAGTTAAGAAGAAAATAAATAAATTGTGTGTGTTAACACATCAACTGGTATTTATTTAATTACGTAGCCTCTGCCACGTTTTCGCTTCTTTTGTGCTTGTTTTCATAAACCTCGTGGCTTATGTTATGGCAATGCTGAAAACCGACTAAGAAACAGAGAAATTGACAGATTGATAATTGTTAATTAGAGTTAAATTAATACTTTTTTTTTTTTTTAAACCCGCTCAACAAATACCTTCTGTGAGCAACCAAAGATGAAACGCTCCTCCTCACATTGAACTGCAGGTTCGTAGCTTTGGTCGACTCGTCAACGGATATTCAAAAAGGGAATTGGGGTTTTTAATCACTTTGATAAATGCTTGAATTAATCGTGAAACGTACCACCACTTCTGCATCTTCATGAAATAATCAAAGGATTTGATGCGTGAATCGCTTGAAGATGAAAAGAGGCAACGAAGGAAATGATTCATAAGAGATCTGTGCGTTTGATTTGATTCACTCACTTGACTCCATGTTGGTGACCAGGGACGTGCTGGGGCCGCGATTCAGCCCGGGAAAAAGAGTTGGAGAGGCCCTCATTGCGCGCTATAGAGAGAGATCTCTCTCTCTATAGCGCTGCTGCTACTCAAAGATTTGCCATTTCAGATCATGACAAGTGACAAGCCAGTGGGCCAATTACATGAGTTAAATTTTGTCGTTGTTGGGTGGAAACCTTGTATGTCCAAAACCGTTTGTTTTGTATTTATCATTTTAAAAATGATTTAAACTAGTGAAAACAGCCGATCGCGAGGCGGTGTGTGCTTGTAGATCTGCTGTTTTCACTACTTTTGTGCGACGCCCTTGTATGATGAAGCAGGGCTTTGCTTTGCGAAAGATTTTACAAATTTGAAACTTGGAGATACAAGATTTCTACCCGACAGTGACGATTTACTTTGTTGGCCGCCCAGCCCCCAAAATGGAATGAAGGCCGACATTTTATTTTAATTTTTTTCCTAATGGCCGGCCTGGACCGGCCGGGAATGAACCGGCCGTTCGGGAGTTGTCCCGCTTTTCCCAATGGCCAGCACGTCCCTGTTGGTGACAATTCCCTGCTCCCCCCGGGTCCCGTTTGTCTGTGCTTTTAGGAAATAAGCCAACGTCTTAGAGTGTGGCTCGTAATGTCTGATTTTACACTTGGTTGCCTCATGCAGAAAATAACAGATCTACAAGCATGCTGAAAATAGCAGACCTACAAGCATGCTGACAATAGCTGTTCTACAAGCTGATGTGATACGTGATACGATCCTTATCGATATCAACCAATCACAGCGCTCGTTTCATTCATCGTTGTCACGTATCTATTCCTATGAGTCAATAGCTTGGTTGTTATTCGATCTTCGACTCATGCTCATCGCGACAAAAAAAAAATAGGAGTTGGATTTTTACTTGTTTTCTCCAAAAAAAAATGTAATGGCTTGTTCAAAATCTTATAAGCGTTAATGTTTTCCAAATAGGAAAGGAACGGTGTGTGTGTGTCTGTGTCAGAGTGCAAGATCGGTGTTAGTGCGTGCATGTATGCGCTAGTCAGGTCCGCGGTCTATACTGGTTGAGAAACACTGCGCTGGCCTGGTCTGATCTTGTGCGCCCCCCATAGGGTTTGCGCTCCGACTGGATTTGTTTACCTCCTGCCTTGTGCATGCTTGAAACCAAAGCTTGCTTGTTAATGGCAGCGTCGCCGCCGTGTGTGATGATTTTGTCAAGATTGACCATAAAACACAACACAAAGTATACGTATTACTCGTCGTCAACATCAGTGATGTCAAATCACATTGATGCGAGACACCCGTGGAGGCGAGCAGAGAGCAGAGTGGCACACCAAACCTCCACGTTGTGATACACGGCAGAAAGGATCACTGATTTGACAGCCAAGATGAAGCTAAAGATATTATTTATGCCTTGATACTATAGTGTTGTCCACAGGGGCGTCGCACCAAATTCTGAGCCCTGGGTACAAGGATTCACTGCGGGGGGGGGGGGGGGGGGGGGGGGGGGGTTAACTCATTTAGAATGGTAACGCATTATTACGCACTATTTAGTGATTACGCACTATTTAGTGATTACGCACTATTTATTACGCACTATTTAGTGATATACAAGCTCACAGCGCGGCACCGAGTGCCGCGCTGCGAGCCACAAATGTTCGCTTAAAAAATACATAAAAATTGCACACATTTTCGTGTGCACATTCACTCGGTGCAGCGCTGTGAGCTTGTATATCTGCTATTTTTCAATAGTTAAAGTATAAAATAATTCCAGGCCCCTCCACCTTGGGCCCTATAGTAACTCAGTTGTGACGCCCCTGGTTGCCCAGAGGAAAGGCTTCCGTGAGCCTAGTTTTGGGACGAGTTTTGTTCAGCTCGATTCGATTTTTGGCCAGGACACGTCGACTCGCAAATACTGAGTCGTTTAACAATTTTGTTAGAGCTGACATCCAGTGACATGATGTGGGTGTGGTTGTGTCCTGGCCTGTGATTGGATGCTCAGTGGAGATAGTAAATGATATGTCCCATAAGCAGGACGTTCTGTACCATCTGGCAGCCCCGTCTCATTAGTGGATACAGGTGTTGTCGCCACTGTGGAAGACCTGCTTTACCTCAGGTATGTTAAAACATTCAGAACGGGTACACTGTATTTTGTATCATTATCTTATGCTTTAACTATTGAAAAAATAGCTATTTTTGAAAAATCGTGAAAATTAGAATTTTGACATGATTCTATGAGTGTCTTTTGAATCCTTCTAAGGTTTTTTTGAAAAACCCTATGTTTCTATGTCAGCAATCTGGCTATAGCCATCGTCAAAGAAAAGGTCCTTTTCACTTAACTGGAACTCAGTTAGTCTGTTCTTGAGAGACTACTATGGTCAGTGTCAGTGGTTCTCAAACCTTTTCATTTGAAGGACCCCCAAAATGATATGTATTTGGTCACGGACCCCCCATCTCAAAATATTTAGTTCCAGGGACCACCCAGAAGCAAAATTTGAGTTACAAACGTTCGCTTTGAAAATACATATGTTCAAAGATTTGCACACATTTTCACGACTTTTTTCGAAAATAGCAGATCTACAAGCTCGCAGCGCGGCACTCGGTGCCGCGCTGTGAGCTTGTATATCTGCTATTTTTCACTGGTTAAAGCAGTCAATAATTCTAGGCCCTAAATGGGTTAAAACACTGCTGTGTGCATGTGTTTCATTACTGAGAGGAGGAATGTTTGGGGGAAAAAAAGTCGAGTTTTTAGCACTCTTTGCAGAAAACGGACATTTTCAACTAGTTTGTTGAAAGCCCAGACTGGCGCATAGCGTTACATATATTAACATATATACATAAATATAACATAGTTTCATACATTTCGGCAAAGAAAGTCCAGTGTTGTCAATGCAGGAAAGGTGCTGGGTAAATACTTGGAAGGAAGGGAGACTTCCGCTGTTAATTTCCTGTACTGGTTTGACCACAGGCCTTGGTCCAACAAGATGCTAAACATTTTGGGTGCTGTACTTTCTTTATAGATTTCTTAAAGTTGCACTGGCAATTCGAAACAAAATCCCATTGTTCTGATGTAAGGAGATAATACTGTAGTGTGGCAAATATACTGTATGCACGCACGCACGCACGCACGCGCACGCACGCACACGCACACGCACACGCACACACTAGTGATGCGCGGTGCGGCCCGCGCCCGCGGACCCCCGCGGTCAGCCCGCAGGCCGGGTTGGGCCAAGAAATGTACACTTTATCGGCGGGGCGGGTTGAGGCGGTCTCGGTCTATAATGCGCACCAAGTGTCCTTCCCTATGCTCGTCAGCCAAACTGGTCCGTGTCATGTAATTCTAATTAAGTCCATTACTTCCTGTAAGTAGACTTGAAAATAAAACCATTTGCCTAATCATATTACAGGAGTAGCCTATCTTATTTTGAAATCCACCGCTTTGAGAGGAAGTGCGCTCTGCTTGCTAGTTGTTGGCTACTTTCCGCAGCCGATCTTGTAAACAGAACTCACGTGTGGACTAGTGTGGATTGTACAAGATTTTGACTAAACTAAAGTTCATTTTATGATATGAAAACAATGCTCCTTTGACTTAAACAACGTACACCTTTGAAAGTTTGATCAACTTTGCACCTCCGCAGCCGATTAGGTAAGGAGCTGGTTAATTACCTTATGCTGGTTCGTTGCTGTCGTGCTGCGGTGAGAGCATAGATTGTAGAGAATAATTATGTTGAGAGGCATACAGCTGTTGCTTTGGTCAAAGTGTGTTGTCTCGGCGCGGTGCACCAGTGACTAGGCTTGTGACTCGATCCTCATCTCTCTGTGATACAGTAGTTACTAGTTGTGCTCCGTGTGTATAGTCAGTCATACACATACAGGAGTGTTATCAATTAAAATAAGCATGCATGTCGTCACTCGTCATGCCGTCATATAGCTAATTAACGGTTCATTGCTTTTAAATGTTCAAACGATATTTTTGTATGGCTCTGTTGTTGCACTGCACTAGGCTATGTGCTCTATATCAGTGTTGAAAGTTTCTCCTCCGTTCTGTTTTTGTACAGTTGAAATTGGCTGTGTGCATGTGTTTCATTACTGAGAGGAGAAATGTTTGGGGGAAAAAAAGTCGAGTTTTTAGCACTCTTTGCAGAAAACGGACATTTTCAACTAGTTTGTTAATTTGGCAGCAGTGTTTTAACCCATTTAGGGCCTAGAATTTGGGATCCCAATGCAGACCTAAACGTGTTCACATTCAGTTCATAAGAGCTTAAGCTACTCTCATATCGTCGTTGTCGGGTGAAAACCTTGTATGTCCAAAACCGTTCGTTTCGCATTTATCATTTTAAAAATGATATAAACCGTTGAAAACAGCCGATCTACAACCACACAACGCCTCGCACCGCGAGACGGTGTGTGCTTGTAGATCTGCTGTTTTCACTACTTTTGTGTGACGGCCTTGTATAATGAAGCAGGACTTTACTTTGCGAAAGAACATACAAATTTGAAACTTGGAGATACAAGTTTTCCACCCGACAACGACGATATAAGCTTGTCTTTCTTGCTTGAGCTGAGAAGTAAGCACTAATATTATCGCTATCCTTCCAACTCATTTTCTAAAGACATGGGAGTCAAGTGTCTCAATCTGTTTTGTTCCATAGTCAATCTCATTTTGTGTTTTGTATTTAATCAATGAGAGTTTAGAAAGTGTCACTGGCAAAGTCTGATATATTTGGTAAAATTGTCCCTTTTCCTTATCAGCTGTATGTGTTCCTTTGCAGATTGTTTTCACACATTTTTAATGAATTCTTTGAAATGGACCATTTCCCCTGCAAAGTCACCTTGCTGCCAATACTTGGTTTTTCAGGCTGATTGCTGAAGAACTCATTCAGTTTTCAGGGGAGGGATTGGATATTGTTAGAAATGTTAAACTCTTGTCAGTTTCTTGATATGCTTGATATGTTCTAATTCTGCTACGAAGTCTATCGACGATTACACTGAACACATTCACTGAAAACAATTTTTTCTCTGAAAATGTTTGGACCATGGAGCCTTCCACATCTCATGCACGCATGCGCACACACACACGCACGCACACACGCACACACACACGCGCGCGTGTACACACACACACACGCACGCACACACGCACGCGCGCGCGTACACACTACACACACACACACACACACACACACACACACACACAGACAGACAGACAGACAGACAGACAGACAGACAGACAGACAGACAGACAGACAGACAGACAGACAGACAGACAGACAGACAGACAGACAGACAGACAGACAGACAGACAGACAGACAGACAGACAGACAGACAGACAGACAGACAGACAGACAGACAGACAGACAAAAACACAAACACAGTGACATTCATGCACACTGCACTGGTTCTCACACTTGTTTGGTTGCAGTACCCCCTTATACTGATTTCTGTAGCCATGTACCCCCTTCCCCTGACTACTGCATTTTGCTTATAAAATGTACATCAAAAGTCCAGTTCCAATACCAATATGTTCAAAATAAAACAGCGTAATGGCAAATAAACATTGCTTTCTATTCAATAACAGTTGTACTAGTCAAGGTATTTTTTGCAGAAACCCACAAATGGTAAGAAACCAGTCCATTCCCATTGAAAATCAGAATCCACCTTCACATTGTAGGTAGATTTAAACCTCGAAGTCAGAGAAGATGATAAAAATAGCAAAAATAACTGATCTACAAGCTCAATGTTCTGCTAGTCAACTGGAAATGGCCAAATTGTCTTGCCAAAGGCAGGACGTGTTAACCCATTCAGAACGGGTACACAGTATTGTGTATTATGTTATGCTTTAACTATTGAAAAATAGCGAGTGCCGCACTGCAAGCTTACAGATCTGCTATTTTTGACCCGATTCTATAAGTGTCTTTTGAATCCTTCTAAGGTTTTTTGAAAAACCCTATGTTTCCATGTCAGCAATCTGGCCAGCCATCGTCAAAGAAAAGGTCCTTTTCACTTAACTGTATAGCTTGAGAGACTACTTTGTCAGTGGTTCTCAAACTTTTTCATTTGAAGGACCTCCAAAATGATATGTATTTGGCCACGGACCCCCATCTCAAAATATTTAGTTCCAGGGACCCCCCAGAAGCAAAATTTTAGTTACAGACGTTCGCTTTAAAAATACATATATTCAAAGATTTCCACACATTTTCACGACTTTTTTCAAAAATAGCAGATCTACAAGCTCGCAGCCGCGCTGTGAGCTTGTATATCTGCTATATTTCAACAGTTAAAGCATTCAATAATCCTAGGCCTAAATGGGTGAAGTTTTGAAATGCCACACCTGACAACGATACCTGTTCTGATGTGTATCTGAATGCATAGAACAGATACCTGTTCTGATGTGTATCTGAATGCGTAGCAGCAGTCAAACAAACCCCACGTCTCGGCCCTCTGGCCTCTCGTCAGCGTTTTCTAAAATGCTGACTTGTAGGCCAGAGGGCCGAGACAGAGGCAAAATACTAACATCTCACCAAAGCAAGCAGTCATGGAACACATCATCTAAATGCAAGGCCATGGATGAATGGTAAAGTCTGGCAATTAACATGGAAAAGCCCAATGTAAATTAGGGTTATATATTGACATACATGCCTTGAAGAGTTTGATTTGCATTATGATAAGTATGGTATATGTATAATTTTCGTAGTGGGACTGAGTTACTATAGGGCCCAAGGTGGAGGGGCCTTGATTATTTTATACCTTATTAGCTATTGAAAGGTCGTCAAAATGTGTGCAAATCTTTGAATGTATGTATTTTTTAGGCAAACATTTGTAACTCAAATTTTGCTTCTGGGGGGTTCCTGTAACTAAATATTTTCACATGAAAGAGTTTGAGCACCACTGACATAGAAACATAGGTTTAAAAAAAGAGAGAAAAAAAAAAGAAATAGCAGATCTAAAAGCTCGCAGCACGGCACTCTGTGCAATGCTGTGAGCTTGTAGATCTGCTATTTTTCAATAGTTAAAGCACAACATGTGAGTGAATCCTTGTACCCAGGGCCCAGCATTTGGTGTGACACCCCTGACCATCTGCTCTCACCTGCTATAATTGCTAATGACCAAAAGTCACTGCATATCAACGGCCCTCCAGTGGTCATGGGAGGTCATGATAGGCAGTGTAAAAGTATACTGCAATGTAGTAAGTATCTCTGTTACAAGTCTGAATTTCAAAATATAGCCTACTTGAGTAAAAGTATGAAAGTTTTGTACTTTATGTACCAAAAGTAAAATACAAAATGTTTGAAAATAGTAAAATATGGCTAAAGTGGTAAATGTATGCTTTTTATATTATAATTGATATCTGCAAAGTAACTAGTAACTAAGTTTTTCAAATAAATGTAGTGGAGTAAAGGTACAATATTTGTATCCGAGATGTAGTGGAGTAGAAGTAAAATAATTGGAAATATTCTAATATAGTACAAATACCTCAAAAGTGTACTCGAGTACATTATTTAAGTCAATGTACTTAGTTACTTTGCACCACTGATTATAGGACACCAATACCAATACTGTTTTATAACAATGTGTGTGTGTGTGTGTGTGTGTGTGTGTGTGTGTGTGTGTGTGTGTGTGTGTGTGTGTGTGTGTGTGTGTGTGTGTGTGTGTGTGTGTGTGTGTGTGTGTGTGTACGCGCACGCGCGCGCTTGGGTGTGTGCGTACAATGCATGAGTGTGTGTGTGGCCATGGTCCAGCAATCACCACAGGTTCTGCAGCCAATCAAAGCTAAGCCAACGATAAGCAACAGATAATACACGTTGAACAAAGCTGACGATAGAATGCTCTCCACAGCTGAGCCTGAAGCCAAATGAGTTTAGCTCTGTTAAAGCACAATATCTATCAGTTTAATGCTTCCTGAAGCAAGACATCTATCAGTTTAATGCTTCCTGAAGCACAATATCTATCAGTTTAATGCTTCCTGAAGCAAGACATCTATCAGTTTAATACTTCCTGAAGCACAATATCTATCAGTTTAATGCTTCCTGAAGCAAGACATCTATCAGTTTAATACTTCCTGAAGCACAATATCTATCAGTTTAATGCTTCCTGAAGCAAGACATCTATCAGTTTAATGCTTCCTGAAGCAAGACATCTATCAGTTTAATACTTCCTGAAGCACAATATCTATCAGTTTAATGCTTCCTGAAGCACAATATCTATCAGTTTAATACTTCCTGAAGCACAATATCTATCAGTTTAATACTTCCTGAAGCACAATATCTATCAGTTTAATGCTTCCTGAAGCAAGACATCTATCAGTTTAATACTTCCTGAAGCACAATATCTATCAGTTTAATGCTTCCTGAAGCAAGACATCTATCAGTTTAATACTTCCTGAAGCACAATATCTATCAGTTTAATACTTCCTGAAGCACAATATCTATCAGTTTAATGCTTCCTGAAGCAAGACATCTATCAGTTTAATACTTCCTGAAGCACAATATCTATCAGTTTCTTCCCAATTAAACGTTTTGCTTCGGGCTCTCCACAGCTGAGCCTGAAGCCAAATGAGTTTAGCTCTGTTAAAGCACAATATCTATCAGTTTAATGCCTCGCGCTCCGAGGCGTTGTGAACTTGTAGATCGGCTATTTTCGGCCAAAAAGGTTTGGTGTAGAGGGGAAAAAGAGCAGACAAAGTACAGCGTGAAAGGTCAAGTTTATTAAGTACTAACGGTTCAAGTGGTTAAATATCTGATCTAACACAAATTGACATGAATCCAAAATACACTGATGATTGTGCTGTCAAACGATGAAACGATATGGAATCTGGGGGTCCCTGCTTCATCTTTCTCTCAGCTAAGGGGTCCTTGGCCTGAAAGCGTTGAAGACCCCTGTGCTAAAAGATTTGCACTGCCTCTGCAAAGATGAGAGATGTCTGGAATCAGAAGACTGCGATGCAGGGGGGCGCGGTGGTGCAGTCGGTAGCGCTGTCGCAGTGTTGATTTCGACGACTAAAACTACGACGAAAAATGTTTGTCGACTGCGACTGTTTTTTTAACTGACGAAAACGAAATAAAAACTAAGCTGTGATGACTAAAACGAAGAGTAAATATATTGACAATTTCGTCAACTAAAGCGTTAGGGAGGGACTAGTGCTGAAGATAGTCATTTTATGTTTGGTTGCTCTCAGGTGTTGCGTTAGTTACGCCCCCCTGCCCTCACCCCTCCCCCTGGTCAGCCGGGAGCGCCTGATGGAGGGGAAAGGAACTGGTTGGACTAACGTGTTCCTTCCATTCGTTATACATCCAACCGGAGAAACTCCCCCCTGTCAGGTGATAAGAAGCGGCCCGATCACTCTTCATGCATTGAAGGAAGCATGAGCTCAGTTTGGTGCTCTCCCCAGGTTGGCAGAGGGAGAGCAGTTTAGGTTATTGGCACTGAGTGATAAATGAGTTACAAAATCGTGGGATAAAAATGTATAATATATAGGCTATATATTTTTTTTAAGAACGATGAGGAAAACATCATGATCACTGTAGTGTAGAGCAGTGGTCCTTGAGGGCGTTCCAGGTGGTCCCCTGCTAAATGATGGAGAGCGGGTAACCAAATGGACCCTTATAGATCTATAACTCTTGAGAGGGTAAAATGAAACCAAATGGACCCGTACACAGCCCGCGGACCCCCATTTGAAAAGATATGCCAGGGACCCCTAGCCTGATTTCAGACTCAGCTGACCCTTGAGTCTGACACTGTGCCCTATTCTGAACGATGTACGGGGTGTAACGAACCTCATAAGCACTGCCCTGTATAAAAGATATGATTTAAAAAGAAGTTTCCATAAGAAATGTCAACTAGATGCACCTCCTGGCCAGCAGGCGGCGCCACTGTTTACCAAGCAAGACAAGCCTTTTTGACCCTTTTAGATAGTTTACTGTACCTTTGCAAAGTTTTATATATTGTCATTGTTTACTTTGGTCAGTCATATAATGCTTTATTGTTAATGCCTCGACTGACACTTACCTCATTTTGACAGAATATTAGTTAATTTCTTCTACTGTCTATTATTGTCCCACTTTTATTTTGAAATGAAGAAGATAGTCAGGAACAGGATGTTGAGCAGTGACTTTGCCACAAGGACAAAATGAATGAAAACAACATGAGAGGAGCAGTTCATGTTCCAAACCAAAAGTATAGTTTGTTTAAGCACCCGGCTGAGGGCACAAGGTATAGTTTTACTCTCTGTATTGTATTGTTTGCTTTATGTTACTTATAGTGTCCTTTGTGGATTCTACAAAGTGTATAGTGGTGTAAAGTAACTAAGTACATTTACTTAAGTAATGCACTTAAGTACACCTTTGAGCTATTTGTGCTTTACTTGAGTATTTCCAATTTCCAATACTTTTACTTCTACTCCACTACATCTCGGTTCCAAATATTGTACTTTTACTCCACTACAATTTTTGAAAACTTAAGTTACTAGTTACTTTGAAGATATAATGGACCACTTTAATCCTATTTTATACCTTGGCTATTTGAAAATAGCCATCACAAGCTCACAACGCGTTGTGAGCTTGTAGATGTGCTTTTTTCAAACATTTAGTACTTTTACTTTTAGTACTTTAAAGGAGCTATAGTCAACTTTTTCTTGAAAAACGGATGCTAAAATAAAAATAATGTTTCGAAAATATTTTATAAAAAAATAAGCTTCATATATGTGTTTCTATTCAAAAATTACCACAAAAATAGTAAAATATAATCATTGTGGCCATTGTCAGACCGACACTTTGTTTACATTCTAGTCTATAGACTAGGATGTAAACAAAGTGTCGGCCCTACATTGAAAAAGTTGACTATAGCTCCATTTTGATGCCAATACTTTCATACTTTTACTCAAGTACATGTTGAATTCTGGACATTTACTTTTAACGGAAGTACATCTACAGTGTAATTATTATTGTCATTGTGGATGTCTTTCTGCTAATCAGGTTGTTGACTCATTGAGAAGCCTGGTAATGCTATTGAATAAGTAATTCTATAAATACAGTAGATGGTAATTCATAGAGGGATAATTCATAGAGTAAAACATACATTTCATGTTTTCGTACATTTCAAGTTTTCGTACATTTCAAGCTGCAAGCTTGTAGATCTGCTATTTTTCAATAGTTAAAGGGATATTCCACTTTCAACAGGGAAACAGCATATGGGCTTCTCTCCCCACACACACCAATTGTAACTTCATTTTAACCATGATAGATTCATTAAAAACACCCATTATTTTTTTTCGGGTGACTCATAATACCCTCCTAATATGTGAGCAGGCCGTGTTTTTTCCATAACTTTGTTTCATTTATTTCTAATAATTATTTGGGAAAATGGAAAAAATGAAATACAAAAAATAATTATTAAAAATAAATGAAAAAAGTTATTGAAAAAACAGCCTGCTGCTTACGTATTAGTGGGGTAGTATGAGTCACCAGAAAAAATTATAATAATAAAAATAATGAATCTATCATGGTTAAAATGAAGTTTGAAGTTACAATGGGTGTGTATGGGGAGAGGCCCTGGGCCTGGAGGGCCTGGTAACATTTACATCAAATATCTAAATATTGAATCAAGTAAATTAAAAACTGTTCAGGGTGTTCATAAAAGCCGGATTAGACGATAAAATGACCAAAGTTTTTTTTGAAAGTGAAATATCCCTTTAAAGCACCCAGGGCCCAGACCCACACCCCTGGTCCCTTGCTCTCCAACTCCTTCCAGTACTTCCTGTTACCCACACCCCTGGTCCCTTGCTCTCCAACTCCTTCCAGTACTTCCTGTTACCCACACCCCTGGTCCCTTGCTCTCCAACTCCTTCCAGTACTTCCTGTTACCCACACCCCTGGTCCCTTGCTCTCCAACTCCTTCCAGTACTTCCTGTTACCCACACCCCTGGTCCCTTGCTCTCCAACTCCTTCCAGTACTTCCTGTTACCCACACCCCTGGTCCCTTGCTCTCCAACTCCTTCCAGTACTTCCTGTTACCCACACCCCTGGTCCCTTGCTCTCCAACTCCTTCCAGTACTTCCTGTTACCGCACCAGCCTTTCAACTCCGCTCCTCCATTGTCCGTCGTGTTCTTGTGCACTTTGCGGACGTCACTGAAGCTTTACAGTTGCCATAGTAACCAATGACATGCTATATAGCTGGCGACAAAGGGGACAAAAAATGAATGCAAAAATAAATAAAAGAAATTGGGTCGGTAGCTTGTGTGTTCACACAATTCTCACTCCTGAATCCCAAGTCCATAGCCAAACATTGTGTGTGTGTGTGTGTGTGTGTGTGTGTGTGTGTGTGTGTGTGTGTGTGTGTGTGTGTGTGTGTGTGTGTGTGTGTGTGTGTGTGTGTGTGTGTGTGTGTGTGTGTGTGTGTGTGTGTGTGTGTGTGGGGGGGGGGGGGGGGGGGGTAACCTCAGGTTAACTTTCTGCCTTGTTTCCTGACCGGATAGATTTGTAGTTCATGTGATTGTGTGATTTGTAGTTTTCTTATATTTCATTTTGTTTTTCTTTTGGCTTTGTCTGCCTTCATTGGATAGTTGGATTCATCATGTGTAATTGTGGGCTCGCTAGAAGCGAGCACACATATGTTATCTTCATTATTTATCTCTAAAGTTCTCCTCAAAATGACGTAATCTATCAGTCAAGTTCTCCTCCACAGTACAAAGGCAGGGCCCTTAGCCAATGAGGTGCAGCCAAAGGGTTAGCCAATGAGCTGCAGCCAAAGGGTAGATCTTTATGCCCATACATGGTGTTACATGCGAGCCCACACTGTTTCGTAGGAACAGTATTTCTAGTTAACCACTCAAACCTTCAATGAAAAGGTAAACCCCCCGTACACACTAAACCTCTTCCGGAAATCGTAGATCTACAAGCTGACAGCGTGTCGTGCTGCGGTACGTTGTCAGCTTGTAGATCGGCTACTTTCGACAAACGCTCCCACCAGAATAGGCATGCCAGGGTTTCCAAGTTAAATTGAACTACCAAGTGAAATTACCCTGGAGCAGGGGTCTTCAATGTTTTCAGGCCGGGGACCCCTTAGCTGAGAGAGAGATGAAGCAGGGACCCCCTGTACATATTGTATAAATGTGCGATGCAGATTTTCATTGATTTCATAGATAGATTCATAAACTTGTTTGACAGCACTGTCATCAGTCGGTTAGATTAGTGTTAATGTGTTTTATTTATTTCTGACTTTTGACCACTTAAATCATCGTTACTTACTAAACTTGACCTTTCACTTTGTACTTTTTTACCTCTAAACCGAACCTATTTGCCGAAAATACTTTTGGCAAAAGTTCTCCTCAGAATTGGGATGCGAGGGTTCAAAGTTGTTAGTTTTAAAAGAATGATCCTATCACACAAAGATTTGGAGGCCCCCCTGTAGTAACTCTGAGGACCCCCTGTTGAAGACCCCTGCCCTAGGGGGTCCTCCTCAGAACTCTTGAGGACCCCCTGGGTCAGATGTTTTAGAGGTAACGGATGGCCCCACAGTCTGTGGGGGCACTGTAGGTACAGAGTAATAAGGTCTATGGCAGGGTTCCCCAATTAGTTTTCCCCAAGGGCCGAATTATGTCTAGGGTACCAAGCCGAGGGCCACGACATTGCAGGGGGCGACGGTGGCGTTCCCACTACTCCAGTGACAGTTCGGATATCGTCGTTGTCGGGTGAAAATCTTGTATGTCCAAAACCGTTCGTTTTGCATTTATCATTTTAAAAATTATTTAAACTAGTGAAAACATCAGATCTACAAGAAAACAACGCCTCTCACCGCGAGGCATTGTGTGCTTGATGTTTTCACTGCTTTTGTTTTCACTACTTTTGTGCGACGGCCTTGCATGATGAAGCAGGGCTTTACTTTGCGAAAGAAAGTACACATTTGGAGATACGAGGTTTCTACCCGACAACGACGATATACTAGTGTTGTTGCTGCTCTTATACCACCATTATTACTGGGGTTGGTAGGGGCCAGACAGTAGCCCCCCGCAGGCCGCAAATGGCCCGCGGGCCGCCTATTGGGGAACCCTGGTCTATGGGTTTGGATGATGACGATCCCTCAAACATAACGGCTCTCACTCTGACATTGTATATGTCATAACGCCGTAGTCATAACAATCCGCATAATCTGAAGGCTTGGCTCCTCCGCTACACACGCACCTCCTCCCAATCCTCCAGCACTCGTTCACCCTGGAGTCACAGCCTTGCTTTCTTCGCTCAGCGGCGGACGCGGCGGCGACGGCAGCGAGACCACCGAGGCCCCCGGAGCGGAAACCTTGACTGGCACCTCACCCCTCTGGGGATGACAAAAGCCCTGTCTGCTTAAACAGCTATTACTCCCCCTGATTGCTAATCATGACGTGGGGCCGGGACATAAATCCTCGGTTAAGACGGAGGTCTCCGGGCGAACATCGTGATTAGGTGACCTTGAGGAGAGGCATTGGAACGCGGGGGCGGGGGGGTGGGGGGGGGAGCCAGGGGTGTCACACCAAAATTCTGGGCCCTGGGTACAAGCCGGATTCACTCGGCAAAGGGAGAAGAAAAATAAAAAGGCGGGCGACTACCAGTATGGACCCCTGGGGAACGCCGGTCAATGAAGTGAATTATATACGGTGGGGTTCAAGTGGTCAATTATTCCTTAACCGTGTTAGATGGTTTGAGAAATCTATTCCGATTAGAACCACTTTCCCCACACATAGCACCCACGTTATTGGAACCACTTTCCCCACACATAGCACCCACGTTATTAGAACCACTTTCCCCACACATAGCACCCACGTTATTAGAACCACTCTCCCCACACATAGCACCCACGTTATTAGAACCACTTTCCCCACACATAGCACCACGTTATTAGAACCACTCTCCCCACACATAGCACCCACGTTATTAGAACCACTCTCCCCACACATAGCACCCACGTTATTAGAACAACTCTCCCCACACATAGCACCCACGTTATTAGAACCACTTTCCCCACACATAGCACCCACGTTATTAGAACCACTTTCCCCACACATAGCACCCACGTTATTAGAACCACTTTCCCCACACATAGCACCCACGTTATTAGAACCACTTTCCCCACACATAGCACCCACGTTATTAGAACCACTTTCCCCACACATAGCACCCACGTTATTAGAACCACTTTCCCCACACATAGCACCACGTTATTAGAACCACTCTCCCCACACATAGCACCCACGTTATTAGAACCACTTTCCCCACACATAGCACCACGTTATTAGAACCACTCTCCCCACACATAGCACCACGTTATTAGAACCACTTTCCCCACACATAGCACCCACGTTATTAGAACCACTTTCCCCACACATAGCACCCACGTTATTAGAACCACTTTCCCCACACATAGCACCCACGTTATTAGAACCACTTTCCCCACACATAGCAGCCACGTTATTAGAACCACTTTCCCCACACATAGCAGCCACGTTATTAGAACCACTTTCCCCACACATAGCACCCACGTTATTAGAACCACTTTCCCCACACATAGCAGCCACGTTATTAGAACCACTTTCCCCACACATAGCACCCACGTTATTAGAACCACTTTCCACACACATAGCAGCCACGTTATTAGAACCACTTTCCCCACACATAGCACCCACGTTATTAGAACCACTTTCCCCACACATAGCAGCCACGTTATTAGAACCACTTTCCCCACACATAGCACCCACGTTATTAGAACCACTTTCCACACACATAGCACCCACGTTATTAGAACCACTTTCCCCACACATAGCACCCACGTTATTAGAACCACTTTCCCCACACATAGCAGCCACGTTATTAGAACCACTTTCCCCACACATAGCAGCCACGTTATTAGAACCACTTTCCCCACACATAGCACCACGTTATTAGAACCACTTTCCCCACACATAGCACCACGTTATTAGAACCACTCTCCCCACACATAGCACCCACGTTATTAGAACCACTCTCCCCACACATAGCACCCACGTTATTAGAACCACTCTCCCCACACATAGCACCCACGTTATTAGAACCACTCTCCCCACACATAGCACCCACGTTATTAGAACCACTCTCCCCACACATAGCACCCACGTTATTAGAACCACTCTCCCCACACATAGCACCCACGTTATTAGAACCACTCTCCCCACACATAGCACCCACGTTATTAGAACCACTCTCCCCACACATAGCACCCACGTTATTAGAACCACTATCCCCACACATAGCACCACGTTATTAGAACCACTCTCCCCACACATAGCACCCACGTTATTAGAACCACTCTCCCCACACATAGCACCCACGTTATTAGAACCACTATCCCCACACATAGCACCACGTTATTAGAACCACTCTCCCCACACATAGCACCCACGTTATTAGAACCACTTTCCCCACACATAGCACCACGTTATTAGAACCACTCTCCCCACACATAGCACCCACGTTATTAGAACCACTTTCCCCACACATAGCACCACGTTATTAGAACCACTTTCCCCACACATAGCACCCACGTTATTAGAACCACTTTCCCCACACATAGCACCACGTTATTAGAACCACTCTCCCCACACATAGCACCCACGTTATTAGAACCACTTTCCCCACACATAGCACCACGTTATTAGAACCACTTTCCCCACACATAGCACCACGTTATTAGAACCACTTTCCACACACATAGCACCACGTTATTAGAACCACTCTCCCCACACATAGCACCACGTTATTAGAACCACTCTCCCCACACATAGCACCACGTTATTAGAACCACTCTCCCCACACATAGCACCCACGTTATTAGAACCACTCTCCCCACACATAGCACCCACGTTATTAGAACCACTCTCCCCACACATAGCACCCACGTTATTAGAACCACTCTCCCCACACATAGCACCACGTTATTAGAACCACTCTCCCCACACATAGCACCCACGTTATTAGAACCACTTTCCCCACACATAGCACCACGTTATTAGAACCACTCTCCCCACACATAGCACCACGTTATTAGAACCACTCTCCCCACACATAGCACCACGTTATTAGAACCACTCTCCCCACACATAGCACCCACGTTATTAGAACCACTCTCCCCACACATAGCACCCACGTTATTAGAACCACTCTCCCCACACATAGCACCACGTTATTAGAACCACTCTCCCCACACATAGCACCACGTTATTAGAACCACTCTCCCCACACATAGCACCACGTTATTAGAACCACTTTCCCCACACATAGCACCCACGTTATTAGAACCACTCTCCCCACACATAGCACCCACGTTATTAGAACCACTCTCCCCACACATAGCACCACGTTATTAGAACCACTTTCCCCACACATAGCACCCACGTTATTAGAACCACTCTCCCCACACATAGCACCACGTTATTAGAACCACTTTCCCCACACATAGCACCCACGTTATTAGAACCACTTTCCCCACACATTACTTTACTTTATTTGTTTATTTAGACGGGACAATGCATATTAATGAACACTACATGAATGCAATGTAAATAAGCCGGGAATTAGCAAGAATGCTAAATTTCATCCGTAGTCCCCACATGAAGACAAAACAATACATACCAACAAACAGTAACCCTACATTAGGAGAGGGCGCCTAATAACATACATACAAATACTATTTTTCCTGAACCAAGAAAAAAAAAAAAAAAAAAAAAAAAAAAAACAACACATATTACTAACAGTACCCTACATTAAAAAAGGATAGTTAAAAATATACGTACATGGCATGAGCTGTACTCTTAGAACTATACATGGTCACAGGTTTGATTGTCAACTAACCATTTTTTTAGATTGAACTTGAAGGATGGAAATGACAAACAGTCTCTTATTGTTAGAGGTAGGTCATTCCAGATTGAACATCCCTGCACTGAAAGGGTGTTTTTTCCAAAAGCGGTTACCCGGTACGGTACTTCGCAATCCCCTCTAGTGATTGCTCTAGTATTGAGTCCTCTATCAGGCTTCCTTTTTATGAATTCCTTTAGGGGAGGTGGGCATAGACCATTTAGGGTCTTATATATGATACTGACCTGTTTAAAAACCTTAAAATTAGCGAAACTCAAAAAACGGTACCTCTGAAGAATATTACAATGGTGATATGAGTGGGGTTTCCTATCGAATACCTTAAGCGCACTCTTATATAGCTGTTCAATGGGTTTGAGAGTCGTTATACCTGCGCAAGACCAGTTTGTGAAACAGTACTCAATGTGTGATAGGATCATGCATTGGAGATACGATTTAGCAGCACTAACTGCCAAAAAAGGTCTGATTTGTTTAAAGTTCTGAAGGTTGAACTTGATTGTGTTTGTAACCTTTTTTACATGTTTTTTAAAGGTTAGGGTTGAGTCTAACATGACCCCGAGGTACTTGAACTCTGACACAAGTTCAAGTTCCTCTCCACCCAGAAACACATTTGATGATTCCATCACAACTGGTCTTTTGGAAAAAGCCATGCAGACCGTCTTTTTTGCATTCAGGAGCAGGCATGAGTCTGTAAGCCAGTCCTGAACGCTGGTCAGAACAGAAGTTAAAACCGTTGACACCTCTGCATAGCTCTTTCCATGAGTCAGTATAACAGCATCATCTGCGTACATCTGAATATGTACATCTTTACATACATCAGGTAGATCGTTTATAAACAGAGAAAACAGAATTGGTCCTACTATTGATCCCTGGGGGACACCAACCGAGCAAGTGTGATAGGGAGACTTGATGCCATTTATACTAACACACTGTTCTCTATTTGATAGGTATGATGTAAACCATTTGATGGCCTCTGGGGACAAGTTGAAATGTGTTAGTTTGGACAAGAGGACCTGATGGCTGACAGAGTCAAATGCTTTCTTGAAATCCAAAAATACTGCCATTGCGCATGGGGCTTTGTTCAAAGCACACTTTAACTTTTCAATGAATAAGCAATTTGCTGACTCAGTGGAGACATAGCACCCACGTTATTAGAACCACTTTCCCCACACATAGCACCCACGTTATTAGAACCACTTTCCCCACACATAGCACCCACGTTATTAGAACCACTTTCCCCACACATAGCACCCACGTTATTAGAACCACTTTCCCCACACATAGCACCCACGTTATTAGAACCACTTTCCCCACACATAGCACCCACGTTATTAGAACCACTCTCCCCACACATAGCACCACGTTATTAGAACCACTTTCCCCACACATAGCACCCACGTTATTAGAACCACTCTGCCCACACATAGCACCACGTTATTAGAACCACTTTCCCCACACATAGCACCCACGTTATTAGAACCACTCTCCCCACACATAGCACCCACGTTATTAGAACCACTCTCCCCACACATAGCACCCACGTTATTAGAACCACTCTGCCCACACATAGCACCCACGTTATTAGAACCTACTCTTCCCCACACATAGCACCCACGTTATTAGAACCACTCTCCCCACACATAGCACCCACGTTATATAGAACCACTCGGCCCCACACATAGCACCACGTTATTAGAACCACTTTCCCCACACATAGCACCCACGTTATTAGAACCACTCTCCCCACACATAGCACCCACGTTATTAGATCACCCACTCTGCCCACACATAGCAGCCACGTTATTAGAACCACTTTCCCCACACATAGCACCCACGTTCTATTAGAACCACTTTCCCCACACATAGCACCCACGTTATTAGAACCACTTTCCCCACACATAGCAACCCACGTTATTAGAACCACTTTCCCCACACATAGCACCCACGTTATTAGAACCACTCTCCCCACACATAAGCACCACGTTATCACGCCCCGAAGATGTGTTTCTCAAAAACAGAAAGGACACTATTATAGAGCCCTGAGGGGACCCCGCTCAGCCAAGGCATAGGGTTTTAACCTTCAAAGACCCGGAAACGCACCGGAGTCGCCGTTAGATTTTAACCACTTCAAACATTATTTTATGCCTTAACTATTGAAAAATAGTAGATATACAA
>NC_137829.1:1304176-1356676 GCF_963921795.1 Nannobrachium achirus
GTGTCTCTGAAGAAAGCCATTTTAGAATGAACATTTTAGTCTAGATGGACAGGGGGCTCCACGCGCATAGGGTGGATTTCTTTTCGCCACCTGTTTTTTCTTAATCCTTGAAGGGTATATTTTAAGATTCTGCCAGGTAACAAGCTGAAATATGTTCTTATGGGGTTCATTTTTAATGATTTATTGCACCTACCCATTCACTTACTATACAGGAAAAAAATACCCCCCCAAAACATCATCTTTAAGTAGCATGTGAGGGGTCTAACTAGGGGTTGTTCATGATTCTGAATCCATTGCAAGCATTTTGCAGACAAACATTCCTAAGGCTAATAATGGACCCCACAAAACTGTGAAAAGTGATGACATCACTTTTCATCACTGGGTTTTAGCCCAAGGATTTTTTTTTCTTTTTCTTTTTTTTTGCAAAACAAATGCTTGCAATGGATGCAATGTAATCATGAACAACCCCTAGTTAGACCCCTCACATTCTACTTAAAGATGATGTTTTGGGGGGGTATTTTGTCCTGTATAGTAAGTGAATGGGTAGGTGCAATAAATCATTAAAAATGAACCCCATAAGAACATATTTCAGCTTGGTACCTGGCAGAATCTCAAAATATACCCTTCAAGGATTAAGAAAAAAATGGTGGCGAAAAAAAATCCACCCTATGCTCGTGGACCCCCCTGTCCATCTAGACTATTTTGGGAATATTGTGTGGCTTGTGACGATCGGTTCCAGTATTTAGTTCAGTGACCATGGGAATAAAGAATGGTTAGCTGTGTTCACATTCACTCTGCCATTGGAATGAATAGACTCCAACCTGCTTCCCCTCTCCTAAAAAGGCGTCCGCCCAATTCACAACGATACGGGAAGCAAACGGAGATGGCGAGTCTTGCTATTTTGCGTCTTGGACAGTGAGGTAGTCTTTAGCAGAAGGAGAGGTGGGTGTAGTTCCAGGTCACATTGCAGTGTGCTAGTGTCACTCTCCCTCAGCCCCATGCAGTGATGGAGTACTGGTCAGTCTCTGACGGCCTGCTGGCAGGATATGTGTCAACGCTGTGACAGATGTCTGCTACCCTGAGAGGCTGTGATGACTTTTTGGTTGACCACGATTCCACTGACCGCCTCACTAGCCTGGTTAATAAACCAGACCCCACAACACCACCCTGTGGTGTAGTGTGGTCTGGAGCCTCACAACACCACCCCATGGTGTAGCGTGGTCTGGAGCCTCACAACACCACCCCGTGGTGTAGCGTGGTCTGGAGCCTCACAACACCACCCCGTGGTGTAGCGTGGTCTGGAGCCTCACAACACCACCCCGTGGTGTAGCGTGGTCTGGAGCCTCACAACACCACCCCGTGGTGTAGCGTGGTCTGGAGCCTCACAACACCACCCCGTGGTGTAGCGTGGTCTGGAGCCTCACAACACCACCCCGTGGTGTAGCGTGGTCTGGAGCCTCACAACACCACCCCGTGGTGTAGCGTGGTCTGGAGCCTCACAACACCACCCCGTGGTGTAGCGTGGTCTGGAGCCTCACAACACCACCCCGTGGTGTAGCGTGGTCTGGAGCCTCACAACACCACCCCGTGGTGTAGCGTGGTCTGGAGCCTCACAACACCACCCCGTGGTGTAGTGTGGTCTGGAGCCTCACAACACCACCCCGTGGTGTAGCGTGGTCTGGAGCCTCACAACACCACCCCGTGGTGTAGCGTGGTCTGGAGCCTCACAACACCACCCCGTGGTGTAGCGTGGTCTGGAGCCTCACAACACCACCCCGTGGTGTAGCGTGGTCTGGAGCCTCACAACACCACCCCGTGGTGTAGTGTGGTCTGGAGCCTCACAACACCACCCCGTGGTGTAGTGTGGTCTGGAGCCTCACACTACACGTGGTGTAGTGTGGTCTGGAGACTCACAACACCACCCTGTGGTGTAGTGTGGTCTGGAGCCTCACAACACCACCCCGTGGTGTAGCGTGGTCTGGAGCCTCACAACACCACCCTGTGGTGTAGCGTGGTCTGGAGCCTCACAACACCACCCTGTGGTGTAGCGTGGTCTGGAGCCTCACAACACCACCCCGTGGTGTTGTGTGGTCTGGAGCCTCACAACACCACCCCGTGGTGTTGTGTGGTCTGGAGCCTCACAACACCACCCCGTGGTGTAGCGTGGTCTGGAGCCTCACAACACCACCCCGTGGTGTAGCGTGGTCTGGAGCCTCACAACACCACCCCGTGGTGTAGTGTGGTCTGGAGCCTCACAACACCACCCCGTGGTGTTGTGTGGTCTGGAGCCTCACAACACCACCCCGTGGTGTTGTGTGGTCTGGAGCCTCACAACACCACCCCGTGGTGTAGTGTGGTCTGGAGCCTCACAACACCACCCCGTGGTGTAGCGTGGTCTGGAGCCTCACAACACCACCCCGTGGTGTAGCGTGGTCTGGAGCCTCACAACACCACCCCGTGGTGTTGTGTGGTCTGGAGCCTCACAACACCACCCCGTGGTGTAGTGTGGTCTGGAGCCTCACAACACCACCCCGTGGTGTAGTGTGGTCTGGAGCCTCACAACACCACCCCGTGGTGTAGTGTGGTCTGGAGCCTCACAACACCCCCCCGTGGTGTAGTGTGGTCTGGAGCCTCACAACACCACCCCGTGGTGTAGTGTGGTCTGGAGCCTCACAACACCACCCCGTGGTGTAGCGTGGTCTGGAGCCTCACAACACCACCCCGTGGTGTAGCGTGGTCTGGAGCCTCACAACACCACCCCGTGGTGTAGCGTGGTCTGGAGCCTCACAACACCACCCCGTGGTGTAGTGTGGTCTGGAGCCTCACAACACCACCCCGTGGTGTAGTGTGGTCTGGAGCCTCACAACACCACCCCGTGGTGTAGTGTGGTCTGGAGCCTCACAACACCACCCCGTGGTGTAGTGTGGTCTGGAGCCTCACAACACCACCCCGTGGTGTAGCGTGGTCTGGAGCCTCACAACACCACCCCGTGGTGTAGTGTGGTCTGGAGCCTCACAACACCACCCCGTGGTGTAGCGTGGTCTGGAGCCTCACAACACCACCCCGGTGGTGTAGCGTGGTCTGGAGCCTCACAACACCACCCCGTGGTGTAGTGTGGTCTGGAGCCTCACAATTGAGAATCCATTTCCACCACGCACCAGAAAGGGTTAGCCAATCAGGGCTGTAGGCTGAGTGGATAGAAAAACATTCCCCCCTCCCCCTCCCCTCTGTGCCAGGCATCAAACAGGTAGTTGTCTTCGATGTTTCATTGATTAGAGAGAACACTAACAAGGTCTTCACACTTGTATGGCCCAATCAATTACCTTATTGTACAACCCCTTTGAAGTTCAAAGGGAGCAATTAAGAGCTCACCAGGCTTTCAGAAATGGAATCTCACCCTGCAACCCCAGACTCTCTTACCAAAACGAAGTGTGTGATAGAGGCTGGCACCGCCAGGCTACCGCCTCACCCCACAGTGGTGTGAAGTAACTAAGTACATTTACTCAAGTACTGTACTTACAGTAAATGGAATTTTTGAGGTACTTTTACAGTACTTTACTGGAGTGTTTTCTAATCGTCATTACTTTTACTTCTACTCCAATACATCTCAAACGTAAATATTGTACTTTCACTCCACTGCAATTATTTGAAAACTTTTAGTTTATTAGTTACTTTGTAGATTACTTTGTAGATTACAAAACCTACATTAATCACTTTTGAAAATAGCCGATCTTCAAGCTCACAATGCTACAGTAGATCTGCTATTTTTTTTATTTTTTTTTCAATACTTGCGTAATGGGACATTCTGCATAATTACTACTTTTGGTACTTTATAAGCACATTTTGACTCCAATATTTTGTACTTTTACACATTTCTTCATTGCGGTATTGATACTTTTACTTAAAGGCCCGCTGACATGCCCCAACATTATAATAGTATGATACAGTAGGTCACGTGGTCTCTCTGAAAACGGTCTGAAATAGTCTGAAACTCATGTCACAGTGTAATCTGCCCCTCGCCCCCCAACAACAGCTGACCGGTACAGTAAGTAGTCTAAGTACAGTCAATTCATTTGATTGGCTTATAATTGCGGATTCCCACAATGACATCATAAAAATACTAACTCATATTTTAAGATGACTTTTTAAAGTGACAGTACCCCTTTAGGTGACAGTACCCCTTTAGGTGACAGTACACCTTTCAGTAAAACATTTGAGTGCTGTATTTTTTCCACTACTAACGTTCATGGCCCGACAGTGGTGTAAAGTAACTAAGTACATTTACTCAAGCACTGTACACAAGTACACTTTTGAGGTATTTGTACTTTACTTGAGAATTTCCAATTATAATTTTACTTTTACTCCACTACATTTCAGATCCAAATATTGTACTTTTACTCCACTACAATTATTTGAAAACTTTAGTTACTAGTTACTTTGCAGATATAAATTATAATATTATAAAACATACACAAACCACTTTAGCCCTTATTTTATACCGTGGCTATTTAAAATAGCCGATCTACAAGCTCACTACGCGTCGCATCGCAACGCGTTGTGAGCTTGAAGATCTGCTATTTTCAAACATGTTGTACTTTTTACTTTTGTTACTTTAGGTACATTTTAATGCCAACACTTTCATACTTTTACTCAAGTACATTTTGGACTTTTACTTGTTACAGTGTACATCTACATTGCAGTATTGATACTTTTACTTAAAGGCCATCTGACACGCCCGAATTTATAACAGTATGATACAGTAGGTCACGTGGTCTCTCTGAAAACGGTCTGAAATAGTCTGAAACTCATGTCACAGTGTAATCTGCCCCTCGCCCCCCAACAACAGCTGACCAGTACAGTAAGTAGTCTAAGTACAGTCAATTAATTTGATTGGCTTATAATTGCGGATTCCCACAATGACATCATAAAAATATTAACTCATATTTTAAGATAACTTTTTAAAGTGACAGTACCCCTTTAGGTGACAGTACCCCTTTAAAGGGATATTCCACTTTCAACAGGGAGCAGTGGAAGGGCCTCTCTCCACATACACACCCATTGTAACTTCAAACTCCATTTTAACCATGATAGATTCATTAAAAACACACATTATTTTTCTGGTGACTCATATTACCCTCCTAATACGTGAGCAGGCCGTGTTTTTTCGATAACTTTTTTCATTTATTTTTAATAATTATTTGGGAAAATGGAAAAAATGAAATACAAACAAATAATTATTAAAAATAAATGAAAAAAGTTATCGAAAGAACACGGCCTGCTCACATATTAGGAGGGTAGTATGAGTCACCAGAAAAATTAATGGGTGTTTTTAATGAATTTATCATGGTTAAAATGAAGTTTGAAGTTACAATGGGTGTGTGTGGGGAGAGGCCCTGGGCCTGGAGGGCCTGGTAACATTTACATCAAATATCTAAATATTCAATCAAGCTAATTAAAAACTGCTCAGGGTATTCATAAAAGCCTGATTTGATGATACAATTACCAAAAGTTTTTTTGAAAGTGAAATATCCCTTTAAGTAAAGAATGTGAGTACTTTGTCCACCTCTGTGGCCCGAGGAGGCGGATAACAACACACTTGCTGAAGACTACTAGGCCTACTGTATAATAGTTTGCCAAAAGACAAAGGACATTATGTCTTTGTTAAACGAGAACAGCTGTCAAAGACACAACTTCTACACGGTCTCACTTTGGCAGCAGCAGCAAGGAGGAGTATGGCAGCCCCCCCTCCCCCTCCCCTCCCCTCCCGTCAAGTGGATGAATTATGAGTCGTGGTACGCGGGCACAAGACATTCTGCTAGAACCAAAAGCTTTACAAATGAGTTTTTTTTTTCTTGAGCTGTCATGTTACTCAGCCATCTCCTCAATAGTGGTGTTTCCATAAAGCCTCTTAATGCGCATTAAGGCTTTTGCACACGTAAATCTTTTTATAGAAACACTTCAAAATTCGAATAAACTTTCATTATCCGCAAAATCTTTTATGCGCTTGGAGGAGGTGGATTTTTCATGGGTTGCATTTGTAGTCCTACACCGGCTATGTTGAGGACCAACAAAGGTGTTTCAATTTGTCCGACTGGCATAGAACTAGTGTTCTACTCCAATCAGAACACCTGTGTTGGTCCTCAACATGGCCGGTGTAGGACTACAAATGCAACCCATGAATTCTGTCATGACCACGGCCTCAACACAGTGATGTGACTGCATGTTTGCCTCTGTACCTCTGCCCCTCCCTTGCTCTGCTTCATGAGTCTGATTGGCCCTGAGTGCCGTCACCTGTAAGGACCAGCTGAGCTGCATTGGTGACAAGCTGCTGAGTGTGTGTGTGTGTGTGTGTGTGTGTGTGTGCGTGCGTGCGTGCGCGAGCGAGCGAGAGAGAGAGTTATATAATTGTTCTCTTAAGTAAGCTGAAGTTTGTGATCCTCATGTGCTTGTCTAAGTTCCGGGGGTGCAGCACAACACCTTTTGCGAGGTAGATAGATGCTTTGTTTTGTCCTTGCGGAAAATCATTTTGCACCAAGCGGGTTGTTCCTGACAGCTATGCTATGTGATGGCAACTACCTGATGGCTGCACAGATTGTGTAGCATTTCTCTATTGTGTTTATGCTTGTTTTGGGGTTTTTATTTGTACATAATTCCAAACAATTTCAATTTAAAGCTGTTGTAGTCAATAGTATGTCTAGGACTACAATTCCCTTGATTTTGAGCATGACCTGTGTAGTGGGCTACATGTGCGACTATACAATTCCCTTGATGTCTGTCTAGGCCTGTCGCATATATTACATACCGGTAATCGTCTTATCGCAATTATTTGACACACTGCTTTCCATGTTGAAAAATGTACATGTATTTAAAAAAAATAGTGGAAATGGCAGATCTACAAGCTCACAACGCGCATTGTGAGCTATATCCCCTATCAATGTTCTTTTTATAAATAAAAAGTTGACAAATATGTCAGTCATTTCATTGTATATTTAGGTTATGTGTCATATCTGCCTTGTGCAACTTCAAATCCTACAAGTCAAACAGAAATGTAATTGTCTACGACAAAAACACAATGAAATCGTTAATCGCAATGAGTGACAATTAATCGCCGATTAATCGACGATTATGACATGTAAAATGTCATAATCGTGACAGCTCTATGTCTGTCTAGTCACTGGAATGTTGGACGCAGGTGTCTAGCATTGGACATCAACTCGGCTGTTACCCTGAAGGTCACACCAAAACTTGCATAAAGACTCAGATGTCGGATGGAGAGTGGCTCCATTTTAAATGTGTGGCTGTTTGTTTTCTCAGCGTTTGCTCGTAAGGAAATGCCCAAAATAGACATGCCAGGTTTAAAGTAGCGTCTGTTGATTCGGCTGTCGATTATGACATTTTAAATGATGATTAATTGTCTCTCAAATAATTGTGATTAACGATTGTATTTTGTTTATTGTGTTGTTGACAATTACATTTCTGTTTGGCTTGTAGGCTTTGAAGTTGCACATGGCAGATATGACACATAAGCTAAATATACAAAGAAATGACTGACATATTTGACAACTTAATACATTAAAAAAGAACATTGATGGTGGAAATAACTGATCTACAAGTTCACAACGTGGCAGATCTGCTATTTTCCACCATGGAAATGACTATTATGACAAATATTCCTGAAAAGTATTTTTTTTGGACAGTAAATGTTACTAAGATCGATATTGTTTCATCCATATCAAGCTCTCATATAGCAGTCATGATGCCATACAATACAAACTGAATGCACGTTTGTTCGGATCAAACATGGGGGTCGCGAGCACCCCTTCATTATCCATGGCAGAATATCGATATTCCGAGGTCCCGTTGTTTCGTTGTCCCAGTAGTCCGGTTAGGGTTAGGTTTAGGGTTAGGCTTTAAGCTTAGTGTTAGCATTCACCAGGTTAGCATTCACCAGCGCCAGTCGGATAGCATTCACCAGCGTCAGCAGCTTAGCATTCACCAGCATCAGCAGGTTAGCCTCGGACTACATGGGACCTCGAAACAACGGGACCTCGGAATAGCGCCATGCGCCCATTCTCCATCACCTCAACATCACATCTCTCTCCTCTCTCTCTCTCTCTCTGTCCATCCCGCTCCATCCAGATGGCATCTTGTGTGACGTCGGGGAGTTCCTCTGTCACGACCAGGAGGACACTTGCATCCCCGACGCCTGGCTCTGTGACGGGGAGCCAGACTGCCCCGACTCCTCCGACGAATCAGACCAGAGTTGTGAGTCTCCTCATTTCATCCATGCTGTCACTGCTAACTACTGACCCTTTCATGAAATGCATTGTTGTTAACGATTGTGTTGTCGAGGATAGTTGAAGGAACACTCTTCTTTAGATTTTTTTTTTTCTGTTTACAATGCCCGGCATCACACAACCACACACATGCACGCACAGACACACTGGGACACTGACACGCCCCAGAACTACCCAGTCCAACCACAGTAGTTGTGTACAGAAGCCCTATTTTATAATTAGGCTATTATGCCTCATTCACACTACAGATATATAGTTGAACGTTTTGCTTGGTAATTCAATGTAATCTCAATGGAAACCAGTCCTTGGAATCCAGCCTTTAAAGCTGGTTTCCTTTGAGATTACATTGAATTACCAAGCAAAACGTTCAACTATATATCTGTAGTGTGAATGAGGCATTAGACCAGTGTTTCTCAAATGGGGGTAAGTGTACTGCAGGGGTACAGTACAAGTACAGTTAAACACCCTGCCTAAAAGGAACATCTCAAATAAGACCTTCTGCTGTTTTTTTTTACGTTGAAAGCCCTCTGTATTTAACTCATGGGATGCCCACGAGGTGTCTACACGCCAATCTCTTTGATGTCTCTGGAGGCCCACGACGCGTTGACGTGTTTACTGTATTTACATTATTAACCCATTCAGGCCGGGAACACATTTTGCTGTTTGGGAGGGGCTTACAGTACATGTACAGTATGTAGCAACATATTTGTTTTGTAGGCTAATTTCTGATTTAGCCCTATTCTATAGGTTAGGCCTAAATGGGTTAACTTTAAATCTCACCGTTAGGTTGGGGCTACGCATGGATGTAGCCCATTAGCCGCTAGTCGCCTCGAGTCGACGCTGAGAGCATCGCGCGGCCGTTTTTCTCCATATACTCCAATGCATTTCCCCATCTTTAACGCCCTTTATCTCTGATTTTTGTTTTATGGCTAAAACTGTGGCGGGGTGCGGCAAAATGTCAAAATTTTGATCGGCAATGAACAGTTATGATCAACACTGGTCCATACAGAAAATTACACAACAACATCCTGTCTGCGCTCATGTGACCAAGTGACGTCATGACGCATGCATTGACGCAGCAGGGCCGGATTCAATACAATGGTGGTGGGCCTGGGCAGCGAGAGGGGATAAATGGGGCAATCCAGGGGCACCCGATGTGTTAATTCATGGACATAATAATTAGCAAGCAAAGTTTCTAAAAGGGTGATCTAGCATGGAGGAATTCCACCGCAGCCGGCATAAAGGACCGTACAGGACCTCATCTAGGAGCACAACAGTTCTACAGTGGAGGGTGAGGCATAAAGGGCCGTACAGGACCTCATCTAGGAGCACAACAGTTCTACAGTGGAGGGTGAGGTTCTATATGGGGCTACGCCGCATTGTGACACCATGTGATCTTGTACTGGCTGGCTATGTTTGGAAAGATTGCATACAAATAGGTTATATGCACATACGCCATTTT
The DNA here is from genome assembly GCF_963921795.1 of Nannobrachium achirus. Taxonomy (NCBI): domain Eukaryota; kingdom Metazoa; phylum Chordata; class Actinopteri; order Myctophiformes; family Myctophidae; genus Nannobrachium; species Nannobrachium achirus. Next base: position 1,313,936 of record NC_137829.1, read on the forward strand.
GTTCTACTTCCGGGTGTCTTTCGACTTCCTTCACAGGTGTTTCTGATGATACTAATCAAGGGTCTGTTCCATTCTGGTCAAACAGAGTCAGGGTGCTGATATTGTGCATGTTGGCTCACTGGAAACACTCCGCTACACCAGTGGGTCTCAAAGTGTCATTGAGTGGGTTCCAAATGTCCCCATACAGGTGTGTAACTCTGAGAGTGAGCAAATGGACCTGCAAGGGTCCATTTGCTTCCATTTGTTGATTCCATTTGTACAGAGTTTATGGGGGTCCTTGAAATTAAAGAACCACTGTACAATAAATCAAACAGAGCCTTAATTAGTATCATCAGTAACACCTGTGAAGGAAGTCGAAAGACACCCGGAAGTAGAACAAAATGGCGTATTATGCATATACCCAATTGTGATTAGCTCGTAACTAAAGCTGTCAAACACATGTATAGTAGGCCTATAGTGGAATAAAAAAAATAAATCATTATTTGCTTCTGAGATGTAGTGGAGTAGAAGTACGAGGCATCAATACATTTAAATACATAATGTACATTGTACCTCGTACAGAAGTGCATTTACTGGAATAAATGTACTTACAGTAGTTACTTTTAAACCACTGAACGAGTGGCAAACCACTGTTTTCCAAGTGTTTTCCACATTGTGAGCTTGAAGGACACGGTGGGCTGACTTCTATCAGCAGCTCTGTGATAACAACATGTCTGCAGCAACTCAATCAATGTACCCAGCAACTCAATCAATGTACTGTCTGTCTGTCTGTCTGTCTGTCTGTCTGTCTGTCTGTCTGTCTGTCTGTCTGTCTGTCTGTCTGTCTGTCTGGACCACTTCAAGGTGTCTGTCTGTCGCTGACTTTATTTAGACACAAATCACACATTAGTTTCTGCCTGTCTCCACACAGTCAAGGCAGAACCAAAACAGCCTTTCCCTTTAAAAGAAAAATGTTTTGTGGCAGGGAAATACAAAGATTTGTGTAAACAAAACAAACAAACAATCTAAAACAATAATCCATGGATGCCTCGGGTTCCTCTGATATCCCCTCCTGCTCATTAGTTTTAGTTCAGTGCTTCTGCTCAGACTGACGTTACATTACAGAAAATAATATATGAATTTTAAGTGTAACAAAACTAAAGGGCCCTATTTTTTAAGGGCCTCTCATATTGTTGTCCGGCGTGCAGGAAATGGGTGAAGTGGTAAATTGCCATGTGCCTGTGTGTGTGCGTGTGTGCGTGCGTGCGTGTGGTATATTAGCACTGTGTGTGAGAGAGAGGAGCCAGGCAGCAGAGCGTGTGTTGCTTGACAAACAGCCCAAACACAGATGCAATTATTTTCTATTTTGGGCGGTACTTCAGCCACTCAAACCCTCTGGTCTCAGTGAAAGGGACCTGAGTAACCACTGTACTTCGTTTTTTTCCCAATCTATGGGGGAGTATTTTTTGCAGGTCTTTCAGTCCGAAAAACCAACTGGGTTAAGCACCGTTGGTCCGACCAGTTTAACATTCACCAGGTTAGCATTTACCCGTGTTGGCGGGTTAGCATTCACCAGCGTCGGCAGGTTAGCATTCACCTGGTTAGCATTCACCAGCGTTAGTTTTACTGAGGTTAGGGTTAAGGTTAGGTTTTGGTGTATCTCCTTCCCCCCCAACTTTCGTCACCTCCGCGCAGCCAATCACAAGCTTCCGCTACCTTAACCCAGTTGCTTTTTTGATGCACTCGGACTGAAAGACCTGCAAAAAACACCCTCCCGCGCCACGGTGAGGCCATGCGATGTGAGCTTGTAGATCGGCGGCAGTTTTTTTAGGGCGATTCCCTTCAGAACCCGCTCTGGCGTTCAAGTGGTTATACAGTAGTTGGTGAAAGCACCATCCTGTAGTCATGTCCAGAAATCACACAAACCCTCTAAATTATGTGGTGCTTGCATGTCCTTTTCACTTTGGTAATTGGTGCATTTATATAGCGCCTTTTATCCAAAGCGCTTTAAAGGATAACTGTTTTACTTTTTTTTACAACAAGGGTTCATATATCTATTGGATTGTAATTAGAGAAAAGAAAAGATGAGTGTTAACATGTTTTAATTTACTTCTTTCTATTGTTTTAGCGATTTTAGCGATTTTGATTTCAGTGGGTGGGGGCATGCGTACAAGTGGCTAAATATGTCTTTTTAGACACAATAAGCCAGCGATTTCTTTATGACTATTTACAGTAACACTACTAGCTCCCATAAGCCTCATCTGCCCATGAAAGATGTCGGTGCATCTTGGGAATGGGCCTTATTGGGTCTAAAAAGACATAGGCTATTTGGCCACTTGTACACCCATCACTGAAATAAGAATCGTTAAAATCGCTAAAACGATAGAAAGCAGTAAATGAAAACATTTTAACATTCTTTTTTCATTACGATCTAAAATAGGAACCCTTGTTGTAGTTGTCCTTACCCAAAAGGGTACACATTATTGTGTATCATTATTTTATGCTTTAACTATTGAAAAACAGCAGATATACAAGCTCACAGCGAGCTTGTAGATCTGCTATTTTTGAAAAATCGTGAAAATTCGAATTTTGACCCCATTCTATAAGTGTCTTTTGAATCATTCTAAGGTTTTTTGAAAAACCTATGTTTCTATGTCAGCAATCTGGCCAGCCATCGTCAAAGAAAAGGTCCTTTTCACTTAACAGGAGCTCAGTTAGTCTGTTCTTGAGAGACTACTATGTCAGTGGTTCTCAAACCTTTTCATGTGAAGGACCCCCAAACCGATATTTATTTGGCCACAGACCCGCATCTCAAAATATCTAGTTCCAGGGACCACCGAGAAGCAAAATTTTCAGTTACAAACGTTCGATCTAAATATACAAAAAATACAAAAATTCAAAGATTTACACACATTTTCACGACTTTTTCAAAAATAGCAGATCTACAAGCTAGCAGCGCGGCACTCGGTGCCGCGCTTTGAGCTTGTAGATCTGGTATTTTTCAATAGCCAAAGCATTCAATAATTCTAGGCCTAAATAAATTGTGATGTTGTGACAACAAAAAGGACATTTTAATTCAGCCAATATTGACAGATTGAGATATAACTTGCAAGTTGCAAGTGAAAGTTTTGTCGTAAGGGTCAGGGAGGTCATGGAGGTAAGGTCACCCACAATCAATAGGGTTCCTATCCTTGCTGAGAGCGTTCCTATAGATCTGCAGATGTCATGTATGTGGGTGCGAACATTATGGCCAAATGTTTTTACCCTCAAGGAAAGGTGAATAGGTCACACAGATCAGTAGGGGCCGGGGGCATTGCCCGGCCGGCACCAGCGCTGCTCCATAGCGTTAGAAGAGTTCTCCTTAGAGTAGGGTTCCCCAATAGGCGGCCCGTGAGCGGTCCGTTTTTGGGGGAAACGTGAAATGTGAGCCTTACCATAATTACAGTAAATCCTTAGTCATATTCCATCATACATCATGAGGGCTTTTGGAGAGAAATGAGACAGACTCCAGTCACTTTCAGAGCACTGCAAGAGGGAAGGGGGGTGTGTGTGTGTGTGTGTGTGTGTGTGTGTGTGTGTGTGTGTGTGTGTGTGTGTGTGTGTGTGTGTGTGTGTGTGTGTGTGTGTGTGTGTGTGTGTGTGTGTGTGTGTGTGTGTGTGTGTGTGTGTGTGTGTGTGTGTGTGTGTGTGTGTGTGTGTGTGTGTGTGCGCGCGCGCGCGTCCAGCCCATGCTTGTTGATGCTCGTTAACACATGAAGGAACGCAATTATGTTTCTGCACTGTCAAATAGGTCACTGACCGTCAAAAAACAATTTCTTAAGGGTTCCCGGTTAACGGTTGGCCATCACTTTCAAACCCGACTGTAACAACCAAATAAATTGTAATGGTTCCTAAACGTATTGTGTTTCAACTTTCAAGAGTGCATTTATTTCCCTGTATGCACAGCTTCGCATTGCGTTTCCAGCTTTTAGATCTGCTCGTGTTTGCACAGTGCACCCTCTGGGCACGTTTTAAGCCCTGTATAGGGGTCAATACGAGCGGCTGAATAATCAATACCGAATTATGAAAAACAGAATGGTGATGGGCTACAAAAAACGTGTGTGTGTGCGTGCGTGCGTGGTGGTTCTGTCTCCTTTGGCCAAATGGAAATGGCGACCGTTTATCCGTATTTATACTTCACCTATAACAACTACAGAGCTCATTGAGGGGGTTCCAGGGGGTCCCCAACAAAAGCTGTTAACTGCCAGATCAGTGTAAAATTCTATACAGTATATACTCCCTGACGCAATACAATATAATACCAATACAATATTTATCTTAACTCTGTACACAACTTCTTAACCACTGGTGACTTGTGGTTTGAAATTGGCATCCTACACAAGAGCCCCACACTCTCTTTACTGGGGTTAAAAATAGTTGTGATAAAGTATAATGGCAATATGACATAGCCTGGACTCATGGTCTTTGCACACTTCTGTGTTTTTTTGTTGCGTTTTGGAAATCCGAAATAAAAGAGAGAGAGAGAGAGAGAGAGAGAGAGAGAGAGAGAGAGAGAGAGAGAGAGAGAGAGAGAGAGAGAGAGAGAGAGAGAGAGAGAGAGAGAGAGAGAACGGAGGGTTCCTGAAATGAAATGGTTCATAGTTCGATCCCGGGCTCCCCCAGAGTTGGTGTCGAAGAGTCCTTGAGCAAGTCTCTAGTCTCTAGTCCCTAGTTGCTCCCGATGAGCAGGTTGGTGCCTTGCATGGTTTCCTCCGCCATCGGTGTGTGAATATGTGTGTGAATGGGTGAATGTAATACACAATCTATGTAAAGCGCCTTGGATAAAGGTGATATATAAACGCACCATTTACCATTTAAAATGTATTATGGTAACATGGAAACAATAGACCTGTGTTCCTCACACACACAAAAAAGGGAATCTTTGTGCAGCGCTGTCTGTTTCTGGTACTGGCAAAGTCACAAAAATCACATCCCACACACTCCATGTTTGTTTTGTTTTTGTTTTAATCAATTTCAACTTTTGGCAGATCTGCGTGCTGCTGTTGCCATTGAGACATTCACTGCTCCCTCCCCACTCCTCCATTGTTAAGCCTGCAGGACAGGTTGATGTTCAACTTAGACTTTAATTACATTTCTCCTTGACCTACTGTACAGTAGCCTAACATTTTTCGTTTCAACTGTAGAGTGGCATAGAATTGTAAGCACACTAGGGCATGCTAGGGCTGTCACGATTATGACATTTTACATGACGATTAATTGTTTAATTAATTAACAATTAATCGTCATGTAAAATCTTATGGTTAATTGTGATTAAAAATGTAATTGTGTTTTTGGCAATTACATTTCTGTTTGGCTTTTAGATTTTGAAGTTGCAGTTGCGGATATGACACGTAACCTAAATATACAAAGAAAAGACTGACATATTGACAACTTGTCATTACACAGCATTCTATCAGCCTAATTTTATAATTTAATCTGGTTGAAATAGGCCTAATAATGAATGGTAGTGAAATGTGAGCTGATGTTTAGAAATGCGTTGTTGCGAATATTAACCCCGTCGCCACGAGTCACGACGTGGTGAATAATAATCAGTTAGGCCTACTTGTAATCTAGGCCTACTAGGCTACTTATATTACAAAACATTAAGTTATAAACGGCAAAAGCGATATCATGCAAGTTCAATGCATTTAAATCAAAACGTATTCGCTTAGTGTTTCCATTGCTGTTTTGCGCATTTCGTTTTTTCCGATAAAGCCCCAAAATCCACCTCCTCCATTTGAAGTGTTTCCATGAAAAGATTTATGCGCAAAAGCCTTAATGCGCAAAAAATAAAATAAAAAAGTGGCTTTATGGAAACGCAGCTATTGACTATAGACCACATTGAACCTGGGAAGCAGGAAGTACATGACAGGAAGCAGGAAGTATGTGACACAATTCTATGTTTGCCCCGGAAGTACAAAATAAGTGGACAAGCACACAAAGAGATCGCCCTGAATGACCATTACAGGTCTGTAAATCTGAGAGTGTGCAAATGGAACAGGTCCATTTGGTTCCATTTGTACACTCTCAGAGTTATGGGGGTCGTTGAGAATAAAACATTTGAGAAACCACTGTCCTAGTGCACTCCTAATGTGCCATAGTGTCGTAGTAAATCAGGGTCATACATATTCTGAAGAAAAGCTGAAGACTTTGACATTCAGTAATTGGGTCTTATGATGGCCATTATAAAATATATTATAATGAACATTATAATGGTGTGTAAAAAAACAAATAAATATGCCAACGAGGCTAAGTCTTTACCACGGACTTATTTGTCCGTGCACGGACATATTGATGACCCCAGACTATTGGTTGTGACAGTCGGCTAGCCGGCTGGCTATAGGCCAAAGGGAAACAAATGGGACCAATAACATTTGAGCTGAGCTGGTAGAAATGTCAGCTTTGTACACAAATAGCTTTTTGAACAACGAAGCTGTGTTGGTTGTACTGCAGTGGTTCTCTCCGCCCCCAAAAAGAATCATACTCTGACAAGCACTTGGAATTGGAGGAGTTGAGGCATTACATTTACGGTTTGACTCCGTTCCGTAGATAGATATTGTGATAATATAGCCGATCTACAAGCTCACAACGCCTCACGCTGCTTGTAGATCTTTTTTTTACAGTCTTTGCCTCTTTCTTAGGTAGGCTAATATTTGACAAATTGGCTAATGTTTGATAATTCTTATAGTATATTTTATTGATGATCTTTGATGAAGTAATGGTCTTATTATTATTTATTTTATTTTAGAAGTTTTAACCACTAATAAAGGGATAGTTCACCCCCAAAATGACTTTTTTCTATTGCTTACTCACCCCATTCAGACTTACGTGGATATTTTTTTAGTTTTTGTTGCATTTGTTGCGCTCTTTGTGTCTCCATAGGGAACCACTGCTGGTCAGCAAATTACTGTCTTAGGAATGCGACAAAAACAAAATGAAAAAATTAAATCAATTCAAATCTCCATGGGGTGAGTAATCGAGATAGAAGAAAGGTAATTCTTTGGGTGAACTAGGCCCGCCCCCTCCCCTCCCCTCTACGGGCACTCTGATTGGTTCCCCACTCCTATACACGTGTCCCACGCAGGGGCATAGTTCCGCCGATTTAAAATGACTCCAATACGGAACTAAAACTTCCTATGATTGGCCGCTAGTTGCGCTGTTTTCCCCCCCGGCCGATCGCAAAAACAATTGTTCTCCATTTGACCCCATTCATTTTCCCCTTTCGTTTTCTAACCTTAATTAACATTTTCATAAATACTTTATGGTTCCTATCGCTAGTTAAAAATTGCCTTTCAATCACGATTATATGCGTTTTGTGAAAATAAGGTCCCATTTATGTTAAAATTGATGATAAAGTTGCGGGGGGTGTGGCCAACTAAACGAATACCAGCCGGCTGTGTTCTTCTTCGTGTGCTGTATTTCGGGAGGCTCCGACCACATTCTCCCATGTATCTCTGCGGTTGCACGTGACCGTTGGCAGCCAATAGCATCCTCTGGTGCCTTTACAATCTATGATGGCAACACCCATGCCAAGGACCCATATTGTGTCATTTGCGCTGCATAGAAACCAATGGCTTCGGTTTGTCCATATCTTTTATACAGTCTATGGTCCCGCGTGATATTTAAATGATGGGATCTCCGCGGGGGCGGGACAGTGCTGTGGGCCAAGTGGTTTAATCTCCACCCGGTATTTCATTATCATTTCCTTTAATGATGGGGAGGCTCTGTTTCATTTACAATGTCTGTGGAGAGAAATCCTTCGCATATTTACATGTTTATCTCGGGAATTGGACACAGCTCATTATCATGGATTATGTATTGATAGAAAGGGGAATTAGATCAGCCCCCGAATAGAAAAGGGGGCTCGTGCCAACACAACTGCGTGCACGTGTGTGTGTACGTGTGTGCGTGTGTGCGCGCGCGTGCGTGCGTGTGAGAGTGGTTCTGTTGTTACCAAATATACAATTTACACAAATATACAATTTACAATTTAGGCAAGTACTGTAGTACAATTTGAGAAGTAGACATTGACTGTTTTCAGTTAAATCAGGACTGTTTATGGTTTAATCTGATTTAATTTAGATCTACAATTATAAAGATTTGTGTGTGTCTGGCGTGCGTGCGTGTGTGTGCACGTGCGTGCGTGCGTGCACAGCATTAAGGAGGGGAGAGGGGGGATCTTAGACGACTGCGAAGGGCTTCTTCCTGTAACTGGTGCAGAATATACAGTAGGTCCTTTATATAGGTTGATGTGCACTGAGCACTGAGGGCGTACTGTACTTACTGTACGTGCTTATACAAGATCACAGTCACAGCAGGCGGAATTCGGCAAAGAGTGTGAAATGAGCAGCATTATTTTTGTTCTCCAATATGAGCTCTTTTTCTGTACATCCTCATACGACAGAGCGCGAAAATAGCAATGTTGTTGTGAGCGTGTGGATGGTAGTAATAGGCAGGTACGTGCGCACACAGACATCAAAGGGGGCTTTCTATTGCTTTTGTACTTTTTTTTTATGTTGGATGCATGCTTCATGCATGTGCTTTTTGTAATGTTCTTCCAGACACACAGTCACACTGTAATGGTGTTCCACACACACAGTAACATTGTAATGTTCTTCCACACAGTCACATTGTAATGTTCTTCCATACAGTCACATTGTAATGTTCTTCCAGCCACACAGTCACATTGTAATGTTCTTCCATACAGTCACATTGTAATGTTCTTCCAGACACACAGTCACATTGTAATGTTCTTCTACGCACACACTCACATTGTAATGTTCTTTCAGACACACAGTCACATTGTAATGTTCTTTAGACACACAGTCACATTGTAATGTTCTTCCAGACACACAGTCACATTGTAATGTTCTTCTAGACACACAGTCACATTGTAATGTTCTTCTAGACACACAGTCACATTGTAATGTTCTTCTAGACACACAGTCACATTGTAATGTTCTTCTAGACACACAGTCACATTGTAATGTTCTTCTAGACACACAGTCACATTGTAATGTTCTTCTAGACACACAGTCACATTGTAATGTTCTTCTAGACACACAGTCACATTGTAATGTTCTTCTAGACACACTCCATAGCAGATTTGTCATTCACAGTTATTGAACAAGTTAAAAAATCTAGAAGAGGTGGTGATCTAGAAACTAAACTCCTCCAAACTGAATCTAGGTGGATTTATTATTTACAGTCTGTAAACCCAGGGGGCATGAATGAAGATCTTTCCCTACAATGTTATCTTTAGGACTGATACTGATTTTATGAAATGTTTTTGCCTGTATACGAAATGGGAACATATCTATATGTAAAAAAAAAGTGAAATAGTGAACACAATCTATTGAATGAGAAATGTTTAACTTATTCTGCATTTGTCCACACCCATCGCCATGTTAATGGGTTTAATTGATGATTGTCAGCACCTGAGCTGATTTAGAAGCTATAAAATCATCATTGTCTGTCTGAATTCCCTATGTAAAGCACTGACGAAGGTCCCAGGACCGAAACGTTTGCTTTTTTTAATTTTTGCACTGAGCACCTGACACTATGGGCTAAAAATAAAAGAAATTATATTTAAGTCTCAGTCTAAGGAGTATTCCTTAAATATATATGCAGTGTGCGAGTCCTCTACCAGCCTTCCTTTTAGACACACAGTCACATTGTAATGTTTTAGACACACAGTCACATTGTAATGTTTTAGACGCACAGTCACATTGTAATGTTCTTCCACACAGTCACATTGTAATGTTCTTCTATACACACAGTCACATTGTAATGTTCTTCCACACAGTCACATTGTAATGTTCTTCTATACACACAGTCACATTGTAATGTTCTTCCACACAGTCACATTGTAATGTTCTTCCACACAGTCACATTGTAATGTTCTTCCACACAGTCACATTGTAATGTTCTTCCAGACACACAGTCACATTGTAATGTTCTTTAGACACACAGTCACATTGTAATGTTCTTCCACACAGTCACATTGTAATGTTCTTCTAGACACACAGTCACATTGTAATGTTCTTTAGACACACAGTCACATTGTAATGTTCTTCCAGACACACAGTCACATTGTAATGTTCTTCTAGACAAACAGTCACATTTTAATGTTCTTCTAGACACACAGTCACATTTTAATGTTCTTCTAGACACACAGTCACATTGTAATGTTCTTCTAGACACACAGTCACATTGTAATGTTCTTCTAGACACACAGTCACATTGTAATGTTCTTCTAGACACACAGTCACATTGTAATGTTCTTCCACACAGTCACATTGTAATGTTCTTCTAGACACACAGTCACATTGTAATGTTCTTCCACACAGTCACATTGTAATGTTCTTCCACACAGTCACATTGTAATGTTTTAGACACACAGTCACATTGTAATGTTCGTTAGACACACAGTGACATTGTAATGTTCTTCCACACAGTGACATTGTAATGTTCTTCCAGACACACAGTCACATTGTAATGTTCTTCCACACAGTCACATTGTAATGCTCTTCTAGACACACAGTCACATTGTAATGTTCTTACACACAGTCACATTGTAATGTTCTTCTAGACACATAGTCACATTGTAATGTTCTTCCACACAGTCACATTGTAATGTTCGTCCACACAGTCACATTGTAATGTTCTTCCACACAGTCACATTGTAATATTCTTCCACACAGTCACATTGTAATGCTCTTCTAGACACACAGTCACATTGCCAGATTTGCCACTGGCCTCTCTGTATCTCTCTGCTTCTGCCAGCGAGATGTAATCACCGAATCTTGGAAGCCCAGAGAGGAGGAGGGGATGGAGGTGGGGTGGGGGGTGTATTTCATTACCTAGACCGTGTGTGTGTGTGTGTGTGTGTGTGTGTGTGTGTGTGTGTGTGTGTGTGTGTGTGTGTGTGTGTGTGTGTGTGTGTGTGTGTGTGTGTGTGTGTGTGTGTGTGTGTGTGTGTGTGTGCACGTGTGTGTGTGCACGTGTGTGTGTGTGTGTGTGGGACATTGGAACGGCGGGGGGACTGGACAGCTGATTACCAGTTATCCGGGGGAATGTGGGGAAACAGCCCCAGATGTCCAGTAATGGCTAAAGAAAACGCAGCAAAGTGGCAATTCTCCAATTGTTCAGCATCTGAAAGAAGAAGCTCTCTCCACGTAATGAACGGTGGAAAGCTCCTCTGCCGCGTGTCTGTCTGTCCAGACCAGAACAATAGCCTGTGTGAAGGAGGTACCAATACATTAGAGGAGGCTTTATTGCCAACCCACCGTCTCTGGAAATAAGCAATCGACCCTTTATTTTGGAAACAGACCTGTCCCTTGTGGAACTGATAAGGGACACGCTTTGTTCTCCTTGATTTGGGGGGAAACAATTGGTGACTTGCAGCGGCGGCTCCAGAAAATTGTGACTGGTGGGGCTATGGGGGGGCTGGCTTTTTTAGGGTTAGGGTTAATGAATTTTGTCAACAAACAATAATAAATAATACTAATACGACAAGATTCTCTCTCTTAATTAGGTTATTGATAACTGCTGCCTCTGGGCAACTGAATTTCCCCTGTGGGATAATAAAGGTATCTATCTATAACTGAACAGAGCAGATCATTGGCAGATGCCAGCTCCAAATCTGTGGACTGTAGATGATCGGATAGGGTAATTTTGTGATGCTGAAGATACTTTCCAGCATAAAAAGTGATTTCATAGTATGGTTTACATAGAAGACAGTCAGTTGTCTTTCACATATTCACATATATATATATATATATATATATATATATATATATATATACTGTATATATATATATATATATATATATATATATATATATATATACTGTATATATATATATATATATATATATATATATATATATATATATATATATATATATATATATTTATAGCAGTCCCTGGTGACTCGCATCTTACAAGTTCAGAGAAACATGTCAGAGAGAGATGATTAACAAAGAATTGCCACTCAAGGGTAAAATCACTAAACACTAAAACATTTTAGTTGACGAAAATGTGACTAAAACTAAACAGAATTGTATCCAAAAAGACTGTGATTAAAACTAAATCTAAAATGTGCTGTCAACGTTAATAGCCACTCTGCTCTGTACTTGGACTGCTTTTGTTCTGTTTACACCAAATCTCTTTGCCAAAAATAGCTGATCTAACGTGTTGTGAACTTGTCGATCTGCTTTAAAAAAAAATAGTATTATTATTATTTGCTGGCGGGCCTCGATGGCATCGCAATGCCGGATACAAGCTCATAGCTGTGACGCATTGTGAGCTTGTAGATCTGATATTTTCAGAGTGCAACACCTGAGCGCAACCAAACATAAAATGACTTGTCTTTTTAGTTCTACTGGATCTCTTCTCCACTAGTCCCTCCCTGAGTCTAGTTTTTATTTGTTGACGAAATTGTCAGTATATTTAGTCTCAGTTTTTGTCATCATAGCTTAAGTTTTTTATTTAGTTTTTATTCAGTTTCCCCTGTGAAAATGGATAGTCAACAGACATTTTTCGACATTGTTTTTTGTCGTCGAAATCAACACTGTTGGTGACCTTACATTAGAGGCAGACACGCCCAGGAAAAAAGAAATAATAAACGCTCCGAAGCAAAAATGCGCCTATTGGCCATCAAGGCTACAGCAGCTAATCACATTACTGCTTTAGCGCAGTGTGCTTTTTATACAAGAGGGAAGTGTAAATGTCAAGGCAGCCGGGGGACACGCTGGGACAGCCTGTTTACTGTGCATTAGAGATTAAGAGCGAGCGCCTGTAATTCACTTTCTGTACACACCATCCCTTTATTTTTATTTTATTAAAACATTCACTCATAATGTCTTAGCTAGCGCGGTGGCAGCGCACATCTTTCTCCCTCCCTGGGTATCGATGTTACAGTATATACACTGTATTTATACGCCTCGCTAACTGCGGCGCTAGCTTTGTTGTGAACGCGGCAGTCTCCTCGTCCCTCGTCCCTCCCCCGTGAATCCATCAGGACAAAGAGATTAAAGAACTTGGCCGCAGTGGTGGAAAAAAGTACAATAACAACACAATATAAAAATACTCTGTTACAAGTAAATGGCTTGTGTTCAATATGTTGCTTGATAAAAGTACAAAAGTATTGGCATCAAAATATATGTAAGTACCAAAAGTAAAAGTACTAAAATGTTTGAACATAGCACATCAACAAGCTCACAATGGCGTTGTGAGCTTGTAGATCGACTATTTTCAAATAGCCTATGTATAAAATAAGTGGTTAATGTACAGTATGTTTTAATAGAATAATTTATATCCACAAAGTAACTAGTAAATAAAGTTTTCAAATAAATGTAGTGGAGTCAAAGTCACATAGGCTCTCTCCCTATTTCCTGTCTATCCTCTGTACTGTCAATAGAGGCAAAAAGCCCCAGAGGACCTGTCAGTTAGCCCTAACCCTAACCCTAACCCTAACCCTAACCCTATCCTCTGTACTGTCAATAGAGGCACAAAGCCCCAGAGGACCTGTCAGTAAACTAGAGGACCTGTCAGTAAACTAGAGGACCTGTCAGTAAACTAGAGGACCTGTCAGTAAACTAGAGGACCTGTCAGTAAACCAGAGGACCTGTCAGTAAACTAGAGGACTAGAGGACCTGTCAGTAAACTAGAGGACCTGTCAGTAAACTAGAGAAAGAGTCTGCTTTCTGAAGCTGTGGTCAGGATAGAGTCTGAGAGGCAGCTGTTTGGTGACAGACACTCAGGGACTTGACCACATCAACACTGATGCTCTGACCCCACTGTCCCTGTGAGGCGTGTGTGTGTGTGTGTGTGTGTGTGTGTGTGTGTGTGTGTGTGTGTGTGTGTGTGTGTGTGTGTGTGTGTGTGTGTGTGTGTGTGTGTGTGTGTGTGTGTGTGTGTGTGTGTGTGTGTGTGAGAGAGCCCCTCTCACTCTCTCCTCATTGCTGTCACTGCTATTATGGAAGCAAACAGTGGCTTTCATAATCACAAACAAACCCTTAATCTCCATTTCATTTCAAATCTCCCAAACTTGCCGCTTCTGTAGCTTTTCTACGTTCTTCTTGATCTCTCTTACAGAACAGACAGATGAATAATAATAAATCATTTGTCTCCAAGGAGGAACACACCGTTCTGAGACTGTTCTGTGCTGCCAAAACTTCTCCCCCTACCACCTCGTAGGGTGGGGGGGTCGGGGCTACGACATATTTTTTATTTTAAACATGTACAAGTTACAGCGAGCAGGGTGGACCGTACCACTACCATTTCTAAACATACTACTTATTAACTGAGAACCAATGTCAATAATATCAACAATCTGTCAATTGCATAGTAATCATGTATTCAAGCTATTCAAAATGGATAGAATCATGATTTATTTTTTAAATAAATGTGAAAATTAAAAAAAAAAAAAAATTGAAATCTTTTTTTTTTTTTTTTTTTTTTAAGCAATAATTTCGTGGACCCCCTGCAGTACATCCGCGGACCCCCTGGGGGTCGCGGACCCCCTGTTGAAGACCCCTGATCTAACTATTAAATGAGCAAACTCACTCACTCACAAACTCACGCTCTAACGTTCACGCTTATCCACGTTTATCTATTCACTCGCTTGAGCAAATTATCACAAATTTCACATGGCATTGACCATTGGCATTATACAGATGGTGAGGAAGCCTGATATGCATTTTTCCAAAATGCAAGCAGTTTATTAGCGTTTTCTTCACCACTTCTGTTCAACTCTACAGCCTGTTGTCAGGGTTACGGTCCGTTCCTCTAGGCTATGGGATCTGTAGCCCCACCCCCCCCCCCCCCCCCCCCCCCCCCCCACACACACACACACACACACACACACACCCCTCTCTATCACAGTTAGGAATGTTGCAGTGATGAGACACATGCACGCGCACACACCAAAAGTTAGGAATGTGCATGGTCTCTCTCTCTCTCTCTCTCTCTCTCAACTCACTCACTCACTCACTCACTCACTCACTCACTCACTCTCACACACACTCTCTCTCTCTCTCTCACTCACTCACTCACACTCACACTCTCTCTCTCTCTCTCTCTCTCTCTCTCTCTCTCTCTCTCACTCACTCACTCACTCACACTCACACTCTCTCTCACTCTCTCACTCTCTCACTCTCTCACTCTCTCTCTCTCTCTCTCTCTCTCTCTCTCTCTCTCTCTCACTCTCACTCTCACACACACACACGTCACGTGGGTTGCATGCATGCACAGGTCACGCATGCACCGGGTGCGTTTGATGTGTTGTAACTGTCTCATCTTCCAACAGGTATGGAAAAACTATGTGGAGCAAGCGCATACATCTATAACCCATACTTCTATTCACCTAATTTTGCTGTTAAATTATTTGTATCCATCATAAATTTACACGCACCAGTTACAGTTACTTCCCCTATAACCCACACTCTGCACATATTTTGGAGCACATATTTTCAAACGGGTAAGGTCTAGTACTATACTATTCCTGAAGAAGATCCAAACGGATCGAAACGTTGAAGCAAAATAAACAGATCCAGATTTGTGCATGCACCATCACCCCTTACATGTATATATGCCCACCAGTGTGTGACTCAGTTTACAGTTTACAGTTTAGGCAGACACATAGAATGCGACTTACAATAAGCAGGTAATACACATCACTATAATAAGCAAGATAATATGTCAGTACACTAACAACAATATAAGAAATGCATAGGAATATCAATCTCGAAAAACAACATAGGTAGACCTCGGGTATGTTCTTCATGTATGTTCATTGAGGGAAGGGAGAGTGTTACAGTAGTCCTATGGGTTGAGTCTGAAGGTGGAGTCTGAAGAGTTGAGTCTTCAGTCCACGGTGTAAGCTAGTGAGTGAGACTGTAGTTCTAAGTGCGACAGGGAGTTTATTCCACAGTTTGCGGGCCAGGAGGGCAAATTGTCTAGGAGGGTGGATTTTTGTCCTGGGGTTTTTAGCGAGGGTACTGTCAGCATCCCTGTGTTGGCTGATCTGAGTGAACGGGTTGGGTTGTAGGGATTGATCAGGTTTTGGAGGTATGGAGGAGCCATACCTTTGTCTGCTTTGAAGGTCAGCATCAGTGTTTTGTATTCAGTGCGAGCCACAACCGGGAGCCAGTGGAGGGAGCGGAGAAGGGGGGAGACATGTGAGAATTTTGGCTCGTTGAAGACCAGTCATGCCGTGGCATTTTGGATCAGTTGGAGAGGTTTAAGTGCACATGCCGGGAGGCCAGAGGAGAGAGTTACAATAGTCAGATTTTGATATGACAGATGTCTGGATGAGGAGCTGGGCTGGTGACTATTGGTATAAACCAGGCTTCATTCTCTCTTGATTAAAAGCATATATAAACTGTATTTATATGCCCATATAAGGCACTTCTCCCTGAAGCTTCACTCATAAAGATTCTCCATTCTCTTTACTGAGCTCATCAGTATCGTTGGAGAAAGAAACCCACGCACGCACACACGCACGAATGCACGCACACACGCACGAATGCACGCACACACAAAAACTAAAGACAACAGTATCCCAGGGGGGGGGGGGGGAACTGTATTCTCTAGACAACAAAAACAAATAATAATACTGATTACAGGGGATTGCAGCATATTGTATTTCACGCTTGTGCTCTGGACTAAAAGTTATAGTAATTGACTTCTTTTTATTCATTATTTTATTATGCTGATCACACCAAGTGAGCAATTATGGCTGTTGCCCAGCTGAGCGTCCACTCTCGTTTCTTTTAATATACGCACGACGTCGCCACGGCTGTGAATAATTGCGTAACCCACTTCCTTAATGCATCTGCCCACACGTTCTAAACATACATATTGGGTGGCATTTCTTTTTCTTTTCTTTTTTTTCACAGCAGCGTGGTTGGTGTGCTTTGCTCAAACTCTTAGCTGTGCCTTTTTAAATGAGCCCCTAACATAAAAGATGTGTTTCAAGTGTCTGTGTGTGTGTGTGTGTGTGTGTGTGTGTGTGTGTGTGTGTGTGTGTGTGTGTGTGTGTGTGTGTGTGTGTGTGTGTGTGTGTGTGTGTGTGTGTGTGTGTGTGTGTGTGTGTGTACGTGCGCACACTCCCAAGCTGTAGCCCATATTTCAATAGAAATCCATAAATCAAGTGAACAGCCCTGCACATATATATATATTTTTCTCATTACTGTTTGTGTGGTAGGTCCTGTTCTTGTTCTTGTTTATGCTATGGCTGTTTGTGTTTTTTTATTTATTTTTTGTTCACATGAAATCCACATCATACAGTACGCATTATGAAACCAACATGAGAGATCCACACAGGGACGTGCTGGGCCCCTGATTCAGCCCGGGAAAAAGAGTTGGAGAGGCCCTCATTGCGTGCTATAGAGAGAGATCTCTCTCTATAGCGCTGCTGCTACTCAAAGATTGACAAGTGACAAGCCAGTGGGCCAATTACATGAGTTATATTTCATTGTTGTCGGTGGAAACCTTGTATGTTCAAAACCGTTGGTTTTGTATTTATCATTTTAAAAATGATTTGAACTAGTGAAAACAGCCGATCTACAAGCACACAACGCCTCGCAGTGCTTGTAGATCTGCTGTTTTCACTACTTTTGTGCGACGGCCTTGTATGATGAAACAGGGCTTTGCTTTGCGAAAAGATCTACAAATTTGAAACTTGGAGATACGAGGTTTCTGCCCGGCCTGGACCAGCCGTTCGGGAGTTGTCCCGGCCACTTTTCCCAATGGCCAGCACGTCCCTGGATCCTCATGCAAGGCAGAGTATCCACTAGCTCTGGCCCATAGCGTTAGAAGATCCAGTTCTCTTTAGCGCTTTAGGGGCGTCACACCAAATTCTGGGCCCTGGGTACAAGGATTCACTGCGGGCCCCCCATGAATGTTAACTATTGAAAAATAGCAGATATACAAGCTCACAGCGCGGCACCGAGTGAAAATGTGTGCCAAGAAACGGTAGGTTCCGTACGGAACCATTGTTTACTTAGAGATGGAAGGATGACCTCCCACTTGGGTAATGTCGCCCCCTGGCGATCATTCAGAGAAACTACTTCAGCTCCCGTACTAACGTAGGTAGGAAGGGCCTGTCACTCAAACCAGAGTGACCCGCCTCCCGGCTATAAAAGCCCCCGGAGGCGGAAGTAACATCCTCTTAATACCACTCTCTGCCACATTCAGTGAAACAGAGGGGCATTACGTGGGAGGTCATCCTTCCATCTCTAAGTAAACAATGGTTCCGTACGGAACCTACCGTTTACTGTCAAGATTCCAGGATGACCTCCCACTTGGGATTCTTAAACTCCCCTCTAAGCCACAACCTACTCTCATACCCCCACAAACCCCTCATACAGGTGAGCACAGCCCAAACGGGCGTGACCCATCACCCAGAAGGTCCCAGGCCCACCGGACCTGGGTGTGAAGGAATGAGAAAATAGAGAGAGACCCTGACAGACCGAAGTCCGCCTCATTCAACTAAATGAAAGGACAAGTCCGCCTTATAAGTAAGACACACTAAATAAGGAAAACACAGGGTCCCCCCCACAATACCCCAGGTGGCTACATGCCCACCTGTGGGAGGGGAAGATCCGACTCCTCTATGACGTAGAGGAGGCAGCAGCACCCAGAACCGAATGCGCTAGCGAAGAGGATTCGATATCCAGGTGATAGTAGGCTGCAAAGGTAGAAGGCGAAGACCAATTCGCCGAAACACAAATCTCCTGCACGGAGACTCCCTTTGCCAGTGCCCACGAAGTAGCCACACCCCTAGTACTATGGGCTTTAAGCGCCACCGGCACTTCCACGCCAGCACTAGAGTAAGCCAGCCTAATAGCATCCACAATCCACCTCGAAAGAGTGGGTCTAGACACCGGCTTTCTGACAAGAACATTGCCCATTCCCACGAAGAGCTGAGAAGAAGCTCTAGAACCAGCAGTCCTGTCACAGTAGGCCTTCAGTGCCCTGACAGGGCACAGGCAATTCAGCCGCTCATCCTCCACCGAGACAAACGGAGGAGGATGAAAAGCCAGAAGAACTACAGGCTCCTTAGGAACCACCATGTTCTTAGGAACAAACTGAAGATGAGGCTTGAGCAACACCTTGAGGTCATTGTTCATAAACTGCATGCACTCCGAGGACACCGAGAGAGCTTGCAGGTCACCAACTCTTTTAGCCGTAGCCAAAGCCAGCAAAAGAGCCGTCTTGAAACTCAAAAATTTCAAAGGCATCCCTACAAGCGGCTCAAAGGGAGCCCGACATAGGCCCCCCAGAACCACCTGCAGATCCCAAACTGGGAACAAAGACCTAGTCACCGGCCTCAAACGTTCAACTCCTTGCATGAACTTGACGACCTCCGGGACTTTAGAAGGTGCCTTGCCCGCCACCCCCAGGTGACAGGCATTAATAGCCGCCAGATACCCCCTAAGGGTAGAAAACGCAAGACCACTTTTCAAGCGGTCCTGCATAAATTCCAGAATTTTCTGGGCTGACGCCACATGAGCCACCACCGGCGGAACACGCGACTCACACCAGTCCTCAAAGGCATTCCACCTTCCATCATAAGACGCCCTCGTCGAAGGCGCCTTAGCACTTTGAATGGTATCAACCACTTCAGAAGAAAAACCGGCCGCCAGCAGGTTTAACCTTTCACGTGCCAAACCCACAGGTCTAGGACCTGCGGGTCTTGGTGGAATACCTCCCCCCTGGCCTGCCTCAACAGATCCCTGCGCTGAGGCAGCTGCCAACCCGGTTCGCAAAGGAGAGGGGCGATCGCCGATCTCCACGTGCCCTTGTAGGGAGCCACCAGGAGCATCTCCAGACCGAACCTCCTGACTCTCTCCAGAGTGGGACGGATCATGTCGAAGGGGGGAAACGCGTACAGTAGACCTCTCGGCCACGTGTGCGCTAAGGCGTCCAATCCCAAGGGAGGACTGCCCTTCACCGCGAAGAACAACGGACACTTCGTATTCTCCGCTGACGCAAACAGGTCCGCCACTGGCTGACCGAACTTGCGAAAAATCTGGCTCGCCACCCTGGGGTGGAGAGACCAATCCTCGTAGCGAGGACCTCCCCTGGACAGGAGATCTGCTCCGCTGTTGAGGAGACCCGGGACGTGTAAGGCCCTGATTGACTTGAGGCGCGACAAGCACCAAACCGTCAATTCTCGAGCCAGACGATCCAGTGGCAACGACGACAGGCCTCCTTGTTTGTTGAAATAAAACATGGCCGTCGTATTGTCGGTCCTGACCAGAACATGACAATGCAAAATCCAAGGCTCGAAATGCTTGAGCGCCAGGAGTATAGCCATCAACTCCAAATAGTTGATGTGACGACTCCTCATCTCCAGAGGCCAAAGCCCCTGCGCTGTGCGCCCCTCGTAAGTGGCTCCCCACCCACTGAGACTGGCGTCTGTCGTGATCGACTTGTGGGAAACCACCTCGCCAATCGAGACTCCGCTGGTGAGGAACCCCTCCACCCGCCAAGGAGACAGGGCGATCGCGCAGGAAGGGGAAACCGTAACCTTCTTGTACTTCAAGGAGGGCGGGATCCCGAGTGATAACATCCATCGTTGAAAAGGTCTCATATGAAACCTGCCCAACCGCAACAGATGTACTGCGGAAGCCATCATTCCCGTCAGTACCATGCAACTCCTGTAAGTGACCTCCTGGCCTACTTGAAAGGAGTTGAGGCATTTCCGAAACCTGTCCACCCTCTCCTCTGAGAGACGAGCCGACATGACGGACGAGTCCAGAAGGACCCCAATGAAGGTAAGACGGCGTGCTGGAGTCAGCATGCTCTTGTCGTGGTTGACTATGAAACCTAATGCCTTTAGGTGAGCCAAAACCACTTGTGTGTGACGCGCCACTTTGTGGGCGGAGCTCGCTGAAATCATCCAATCGTCGATGTACGTAGCCAACCTGACGCCCTGCTGTCTCAGCGGCGCGATGGCTGCGTCGGTCACTTTCACGAAAACCCTCGGGCTCAGTGACAGACCGAAAGGGAGTACTGTATATTCGTACAGGCGACCCTCGAAGGCGAACCGTAGAAATTTCCTGTGTGGGGGATAAATCAGAACGTGCTGATAAGCATCCTTCAGGTCCACTGAACAGTGGAAATCCCCTTGCCTGACCGACCGTAACATGGTGGGTACAGTTAGCATCCTGAAAACGTATTTCTTCAGGTAAACGTTTAGCGCCTTCAAGTCCAGGATGGGACGTAGCCCCCCCCCTTTCTTGTGCACCAGGAAATAACGGCTCCAAAATCCCAGACGGGATTGGGTCCTGTCCAGCTCCACTATAGCACCCTTGCTTAGCAACGAGCTGATCTCCTCTCTCAAAAGATCTGCCTTTAAACCACGCGCCCTGGTATGAATAACCCTGCTTGAAAGCGGAGGTACATTCGCGAACTGTAACCTGTAACCCTTGGTTATCGTTCGAAATACCCAATGGCTCGGTTTGCATAACTTCCACTGGCTCGCGCAGCGTGCTAGCGTGTTTTGAGAGAGAGAAACCCCACCACTGTGCTTCCGTGACGGCGGAGCTTTTTGGCGGCCGGACCGGAAGCGGGAGACCTGCGTATCCGTATCCGGAACACCCGGAAGCGGAGCGCATGGGTTCAATAGGCCGCAAGGCGGAAACACCTTCTGGTTGTACCGCTTGACTAGCGGAGCTTTTTGGCGGCTGGACCGGAAGTGGGGAGCGAGCGAATCCGTATCCGGTGAAACCGGAAGCGTTCGGCTTTCGCTCGATAGAGAGACAGGAAGAGCAAAACGATTCGACTGATAAGCAGATTCGCCCACAACTAAAGCATTCTCCCCTGACAGGGGAGGAACCTTTACGTTTAATTCCTGCTCTAAAGCCTTTATGCTTGTCCCTTGACACGGGCTCATAGTAGGCCGACAGAATTTCTGACTCATTGTTGAATTCATAGCATCGCCCACGCGAGGGAAAGTCCACTCGCGCGCATGAGGAACCATATAATTGTTTGACATTAACATTACTGGTTGATGATAAAACCTGTGATTGATTAGATAGTCCTGACGGGACATCAACATTTCTACAGGAGACATGCATAATGGGGTCGTCTGTGCAAGTACGAGAGAGTTGGACAGAGGCAGACTTTGCTCTTTCAACATATTTATTCCCGATACATAACATTGGCATTTTCATTTCCCCGACGCGGGGTACAGAAAACAAACGCTCTCGCTTGGGGGGAAGGGGACCGAGAGACACCTCGGACCCCCGCCCCGACACAAACTCCCTCTTCAAAGTGTCATTTCCGCTGTCCCCTGCCGCGGCCCCCGCGGTAAGAAGACGGCTGCCTATTATCCCTGGACGTGCGGCGCTGCTGAGCACGTTCGGGAACTACAACCTTGCTGCGGGGCTTGTCAGGCGCCCTGGCTGCAGATGCTCCCCTGGAGGAAGAAGAGTGCTTTTTATAAGAAGCAGAGCGGCCCCTCTCTCTGGTGCGGGAGGAGCGGGACACCCTCCTAGCTTGCTGCGGTTCCTCCTGAGGCACTGTAGTGGACTCGACGATGTCCTTAGCCGCCTTGAAGAAGGTAACTCTACCCTGCAGCAGCTCCAAGCCCCCACCCATGAGGGTGGTGGGACTGTTCTCCATGTTAATGAGAGACTTGTACATCTCCCCGCGAGGACCAAGAGGCTTCTCGCCCACGTCCCTCTTAGGCTCGAGGTCGACATAGTCGAGCCAGCGGGCTCTCTCAGACTGGAGGTTGTAGTCCATGGACCTGCCCATCCACTTAACCGCATGCCAATTGACCTTCAGCATGATGTCAAATAAAGTGTTCAATTCAGCTGTGTGCTCCCCCGTGGGCAGACCTTTGACCAGGTCCTTGGTGGAAGCGAGCAAGAGCTGGATTAGATTCAGGTCCTTAGCAGCCAGAGCAGCGGACCGGTAGGCGTTACGAGCCCTGTCCGACTGCATCTTGTCCTCCAGAACAGTGAACCCCGGCGGGTTGGTGCCGACGGGGCCGACAAACGGCCCGCACTTAGCCGTGCCCACATCCTTATACTGGGGTCTGACGGAGCCTAGAAAGGATTGCGCTAACAGGTGGTCCAGGTTGGGGCAGGTGGACATGCCTGCCTCCGCACCTCCGACCACATCCAAAACAGAAAAGGACAGCTTTCTGGGGTCTTTATGAGTCTTCCATGAGGAATGAAGAGCCTTGGTGAATCCCTTCACCAGCGGCAGCCTGGAGAGGACATACGGGGCGGGAACCGAAGGCTCCTGCCCGGGCATTTCGTCATCATCCTCGGCCTCATCAGAGGGGAGAGGAGGTGGCAACTCCTCTCCAACTCTGGCAAGAGCTCTCATGTAGACTGTCAGATGATCCAGCAAATCTGTTGCAGAATCGACGTCCTCAGCTCCCGCTTCATCCGCTTGACTGGCGGGTGGAGGGGCAGCGGCGCCAGAGGAGGACTGGGAGGACCCTGCGGCGTCCAGTTGACTTGCTGGAGCCGTAGGGTTTTTCACCGTGACTGTGAGTCGAGAACCATCGTCCTCGACTATATCCTCCTCCTCCTCGTCCGTGTACCCAGAGTATTCCGAGCACGAACCCTCGCTCTGACAAGAGCTCAGGTCCGACTCGCGCCTGAAGGTCTGGACTGTTTTGTTGATGCTCACGTTGAGGGGAACGTCCCCGACGGTCACATCCGATCGCTTCTTTTTGGGCACCGCGCCCGAAGGGGTAAAGGCTACTGGAGGGATGTTAGCCTTCTTGGTCGCCTTCTTAGCGGCGACTTCGCCAGACCCGCCAGCTCCAGTGACAGTGGAGCTAGCTGCGGTCGGCTGCGCGGCAGGCGGTGTTCCAAGTAGCATGGCGCCATCTTGACCTGGAGTGGCGCGCTGTTTGCCAACCGGAGCTCCGGAAGGCAGCGCCGCACCTTGACCAACGGTGCGGGCCGCCTGGGGAAGGAAAGACTGGGCTGTGGGGTTCAGAGCAGCAGACCCACCTGGTGGAGCACAGGCTCCGAGGCCTGCCCTAGCCAGGTAGAGGCGGTGTACCAGGACATCGTGGTCGAAGGCCGTGCAGATGTCGCAGAAGGGTCCTGCTCTCCCCTGAGGACATAGTGCAGAGAAGGCGTGTGCAACGCCCATGCAGCTAGCACAGAGAGGATGAAAATCCTGTCCGTCGATGAGTCCTGGACAGCCTGGGTAGTCACATTGCCTCGGCAGAAGGGCCAGAGGATCCATGGCGAAGCAGTGTAGCTAACGTTAACAGAGCTAACAAGCTAACAAGCTAACGGCTAAAGCTAGGCCACGCTTGATTCAGACAAAGGCCTGAACAAGCGGTAAGCAGTGTAGCTAACGTTAACACAAAGCTGACGAGCTAAAGAGCTAACGGCTAAAGCTAGTCCACGCTTGGTTCGGGCAGAGGCCTGAACAAGCGGTAAACTACTTTGTTAAGCAGTAGAAACCCGTCGGTTTAAGACGGGACAAGAATAAATATTCTTAGGTACGGGTTTAATTCTACACTCGCCGGTGGGCGACTTCCTATGCCACCGCTTTAGGCTAAAGAGCGAAGAAATAAAATATAAGGCTGAGTTTCAACTTATCTGAATGTGATATCGCAGAGAGTGAAAAAGAGGATGTTACTTCCGCCTCCGGGGGCTTTTATAGCCGGGAGGCGGGTCACTCTGGTTTGAGTGACAGGCCCTTCCTACCTACGTTAGTACGGGAGCTGAAGTAGTTTCTCTGAATGATCGCCAGGGGGCGACATTACCCAAGTGGGAGGTCATCCTGGAATCTTGACAGTAAACCTATGTTTTCATGTCAGTGATGCTCAAACTTTTTCATGTGAAGGACCCCCCATCTCAAAATATTTAGTTCCAGGGACCCCCCAGAAGCAAAATTTGAGTTACAAATGTTCGCTTAAAAAAAGACATATATTCAAAGATTTGCACACATTTTCACGACTTTTCAAAAATAGCAGATCTACAAGCTCGCAGCACGGCACTCGGTGCCGCGCTGTGAGCTTGTATATCTGCTATTTTTCAATAGCTAAAGTATACAATAATTAAGGCCCCTCCAACACCTTGGGCCCTAGTAACTCAGTCCCACTTTCCTACCCCTTGTGACGCCCCTGTATGTCAGTAACCATCCGGTGCGCCCGCGGAAAAGCCCGCATGTGTACCCTCTCATCTGTTGTAAAAATAACTAATACAGTTTCTCAACAGAACAAAGGTGGCTGTGGCGAGTTGAAGCTTACTCTAGTGGACGCACGCACTCTCTGCCCCCCCCCCCCCCCCCCCCCCCCCACCACACGCCTAAAATAGATTTCTAGGGCAAAATTAAGAATAATCCACCGGATA
Source organism: Nannobrachium achirus (assembly GCF_963921795.1). Taxonomy (NCBI): domain Eukaryota; kingdom Metazoa; phylum Chordata; class Actinopteri; order Myctophiformes; family Myctophidae; genus Nannobrachium; species Nannobrachium achirus. The sequence goes on from NC_137829.1 coordinate 1,339,306, forward strand.
AAGACACTACTTCTTCTAGTCCTCGCCATCACGGTGGCAACTCACTATACTGCCCGCGCAGGTCAGAGGACAGAGTTTTAGTCTTGTTGGGTGTTATTCAGCTCTGTGCCGTTGGAAGCGCTGATTGTTTTGTCTTCAACCAGGAAGAGTGTCTCCGTCCGGCAGATTCTTTTTCATTTCACCCTAGAAAGGTATTTTAGGTGTGTGGTGGGGGCCCCGGAGTGTGTCCACTAGGTAGAGCTTTCAACTCGCCACAGCCACCTTTGTTTTGGGGAGTAGCGAAACTGTATTTGTTATTTTTACAACGGGGGCACCGGATGGTTACTCAGTGATGCGCAGTAGCTAGCTACAAGTATCTAAGCTACATAGCTTAACTACATTTCTAAGTAGCGCAACGGAATGTGCAAATTTTTTCCAGGGGATAGCTTGTAGTGTAGTTTAGCTATATTTAATCAAAGTAACTAGTAAAGTAGCTTACTACATTTTCTAAATAGCTTGCCCATCACGGTTGGGAAAAATAAATAAATAGACCAGTCAATTGCAATAGTGTCCCCAATAGTGAGGGGACATTCAAGACCAGGGACGTGCTTGCCATTGTGAAAAGCGGGCCAACTCCCAAACGACCGGTTCATTCCCAGCCGGTCCAGGCCGGGCATTAGAAAAAGAAAAAAAAATGTCGGCCTTCGTTCCATTTTGGGGGCTGGGCGGCCAACAAAGTAAATCGTCACTGTCGGGCAGAAACCTCGTATCTCCATGTTTCAAATGTGTAGATTTCTTCGCAAAGCAAAGCCCTGCTTCATCATACAAGGCCGTCACACAAAAGTAGTGAAAACAGCCGATCTACAAGCACACAACGCCTCGCACCTAGTTTAATTCATTTTTTAAATTATAAATACAAAACAAACGGTTTTGAACATACAAGGTTTCCACCCGACAACGACGAAATATAACTCATGTACAGTAATTGGCCCACTGGCTTGTCATGAACTGAAATGGCAAATATTTGAGTAGCAGCAGCGCTATAGAGGGAGATCTCTCTCTATAGCGCAATGAGGGCCTCTCCAACTCTTTTTCCCGGGCTGAATCCTTCTTTTCTTTTGGGGGGGGGGGGGGGGGGGGGGGGGGGGGGGGACATTCAGTGACTCGCATCTTGCAAGTTCAAACAGTTCATATACTGTACATTTAATTTTGTGTTTGTTTGTTTTTTGAAAGAACAAATATAGCCTATATCTTTTCTTGAAATACATATTTTATTTTTTTGTAGGATACGAAAATGGGATTTGTACCCGAGTCGTGGCCCATAAAAATTGGTCCGTGACCCACAAATGGGTCGCGACCCTCCAGTTTGACCTCCAGTATGACCTCCAGTATGACCTCCAGTATGACCTCCAGTATGACCTCCAGTATGACCCATCCTCCTGTATGACCCATCCTCCAGTATGACCCATCCTCCAGTATGACCCATCCTCCAGTATGACCCATCCTCCAGTATGACCTCCCATCCTCCAGTATGACCCATCCTCCAGTATGACCCATCCTCCAGTATGACCCATCCTCCAGTATGACCCATCCTCCAGTATGACCTCCCATCCTCCAGTATGACCCATCCTCCAGTATGACCCATCCTCCAGTATGACCCATCCTCCAGTATGACCCATCCTCCAGTATGACCTCCCATCCTCCAGTATGACCCATCCTCCAGTATGACCCATCCTCCAGTATGACCCATCCTCCAGTATGACCCATCCTCCAGTATGACCTCCCATCCTCCAGTATGACCCATCCTCCTGTATGACCCATCCTCCAGTATGACCCATCCTCCAGTATGACCCATCCTCCAGTATGACCCATCCTCCAGTATGACCTCCCATCCTCCAGTATGACCCATCCTCCAGTATGACCCATCCTCCTGTATGACCCATCCTCCAGTATGACCTCCCATCCTCCAGTATGACCCATCCTCCAGTATGACCCATCCTCCAGTATGACCTCCCATCCTCCAGTATGACCCATCCTCCAGTATGACCCATCCTCCTGTATGACCCATCCTCCTGTATGACCCATCCTCCAGTATGACCCATCCTCCAGTATGACCTCCCATCCTCCAGTATGACCCATCCTCCAGTATGACCCATCCTCCAGTATGACCCATCCTCCTGTATGACCCATCCTCCAGTATGACCTCCCATCCTCCAGTATGACCCATCCTCCAGTATGACCCATCCTCCAGTATGACCCATCCTCCTGTATGACCCATCCTCCAGTATGACCCATCCTCCTGTATGACCCATCCTCCAGTATGACCTCCCATCCTCCAGTATGACCCATCCTCCTGTATGACCCATCCTCCAGTATGACCCATCCTCCTGTATGACCCATCCTCCAGTATGACCTCCCATCCTCCAGTATGACCCATCCTCCTGTATGACCCATCCTCCAGTATGACCCATCCTCCTGTATGACCCATCCTCCAGTATGACCCATCCTCCAGTATGACCCATCCTCCAGTATGACCCATCCTCCAGTATGACCCATCCTCCAGTATGACCCATCCTCCAGTATGACCCATCCTCCAGTATGACCCATCCTCCAGTATGACCCATCCTCCTGTATGACCCATCCTCCAGTATGACCTCCCATCCTCCAGTATGACCCATCCTCCAGTATGACCCATCCTCCAGTATGACCTCCCATCCTCCAGTATGACCCATCCTCCTGTATGACCCATCCTCCAGTATGACCTCCCATCCTCCAGTATGACCCATCCTCCAGTATGACCCATCCTCCAGTATGACCTCCCATCCTCCAGTATGACCCATCCTCCAGTATGACCCATCCTCCAGTATGACCTCCCATCCTCCAGTATGACCTCCAGTATGACCTCCCATCCTCCAGTATGACCCATCCTCCAGTATGACCCATCCTCCAGTATGACCCATCCTCCAGTATGACCCATCCTCCAGTATGACCCATCCTCCAGTATGACCCATCCTCCAGTATGACCCATCCTCCAGTATGACCCATCCTCCAGTATGACCTCCCATCCTCCAGTATGACCCATCCTCCAGTATGACCCATCCTCCAGTATGACCCATCCTCCAGTATGACCCATCCTCCAGTATGACCCATCCTCCTGTATGACCCATCCTCCAGTATGACCCATCCTCCTGTATGACCCATCCTCCAGTATGACCCATCCTCCAGTATGACCTCCCATCCTCCAGTATGACCCATCCTCCAGTATGACCCATCCTCCAGTATGACCCATCCTCCAGTATGACCCATCCTCCAGTATGACCCATCCTCCTGTATGACCCATCCTCCAGTATGACCCATCCTCCTGTATGACCCATCCTCCAGTATGACCCATCCTCCAGTATGACCCATCCTCCAGTATGACCCATCCTCCAGTATGACCTCCCATCCTCCAGTATGACCCATCCTCCAGTATGACCCATCCTCCTGTATGACCCATCCTCCTGTATGACCCATCCTCCTGTATGACCCATCCTCCAGTATGACCTCCCATCCTCCAGTATGACCCATCCTCCTGTATGACCCATCCTCCAGTATGACCCATCCTCCTGTATGACCCATCCTCCAGTATGACCCATCCTCCTGTATGACCCATCCTCCTGTATGACCCATCCTCCAGTATGACCCATCCTCCTGTATGACCCATCCTCCAGTATGACCCATCCTCCAGTATGACCTCCCATCCTCCAGTATGACCCATCCTCCAGTATGACCCATCCTCCTGTATGACCCATCCTCCAGTATGACCCATCCTCCTGTATGACCCATCCTCCTGTATGACCCATCCTCCAGTATGACCCATCCTCCAGTATGACCCATCCTCCTGTATGACCCATCCTCCAGTATGACCCATCCTCCAGTATGACCCATCCTCCAGTATGACCTCCCATCCTCCAGTATGACCCATCCTCCAGTATGACCTCCCATCCTCCAGTATGACCCATCCTCCAGTATGACCCATCCTCCAGTATGACCCATCCTCCAGTATGACCCATCCTCCAGTATGACCCATCCTCCAGTATGACCCATCCTCCAGTATGACCCATCCTCCAGTATGACCCATCCTCCAGTATGACCCATCCTCCAGTATGACCCATCCTCCAGTATGACCCATCCTCCAGTATGACCTCCCATCCTCCAGTATGACCTCCCATCCTCCAGTATGACCCATCCTCCTGTATGACCCATCCTCCAGTATGACCCATCCTCCAGTATGACCCATCCTCCTGTATGACCCATCCTCCAGTATGACCCATCCTCCAGTATGACCCATCCTCCAGTATGACCCATCCTCCAGTATGACCCATCCTCCTGTATGACCCATCCTCCAGTATGACCTCCCATCCTCCAGTATGACCCATCCTCCAGTATGACCTCCCATCCTCCAGTATGACCTCCCATCCTCCAGTATGACCCATCCTCCAGTATGACCCATCCTCCAGTATGACCCATCCTCCAGTATGACCTCCCATCCTCCAGTATGACCCATCCTCCTGTATGACCCATCCTCCAGTATGACCCATCCTCCAGTATGACCCATCCTCCTGTATGACCCATCCTCCAGTATGACCCATCCTCCAGTATGACCCATCCTCCAGTATGACCCATCCTCCAGTATGACCTCCCATCCTCCAGTATGACCTCCCATCCTCCAGTATGACCCATCCTCCTGTATGACCCATCCTCCAGTATGACCCATCCTCCAGTATGACCCATCCTCCAGTATGACCCATCCTCCAGTATGACCCATCCTCCAGTATGACCCATCCTCCAGTATGACCTCCCATCCTCCAGTATGACCTCCCATCCTCCAGTATGACCCATCCTCCAGTATGACCCATCCTCCAGTATGACCCATCCTCCTGTATGACCCATCCTCCTGTATGACCCATCCTCCAGTATGACCTCCCATCCTCCAGTATGACCCATCCTCCAGTATGACCCATCCTCCAGTATGACCCATCCTCCAGTATGACCCATCCTCCAGTATGACCCATCCTCCAGTATGACCCATCCTCCAGTATGACCCATCCTCCAGTATGACCCATCCTCCAGTATGACCCATCCTCCAGTATGACCCATCCTCCTGTATGACCCATCCTCCAGTATGACCCATCCTCCAGTATGACCCATCCTCCAGTATGACCTCCCATCCTCCAGTATGACCCATCCTCCAGTATGACCCATCCTCCAGTATGACCCATCCTCCAGTATGACCCATCCTCCAGTATGACCCATCCTCCAGTATGACCCATCCTCCAGTATGACCCATCCTCCTGTATGACCCATCCTCCAGTATGACCCATCCTCCAGTATGACCCATCCTCCAGTATGACCTCCCATCCTCCAGTATGACCCATCCTCCAGTATGACCCATCCTCCAGTATGACCCATCCTCCAGTATGACCCATCCTCCAGTATGACCCATCCTCCTGTATGACCCATCCTCCTGTATGACCCATCCTCCAGTATGACCTCCCATCCTCCAGTATGACCCATCCTCCAGTATGACCCATCCTCCAGTATGACCCATCCTCCAGTATGACCCATCCTCCAGTATGACCTCCCATCCTCCAGTATGACCCATCCTCCAGTATGACCTCCCATCCTCCAGTATGACCTCCCATCCTCCAGTATGACCCATCCTCCAGTATGACCCATCCTCCAGTATGACCCATCCTCCAGTATGACCCATCCTCCAGTATGACCCATCCTCCAGTATGACCCATCCTCCAGTATGACCCATCCTCCAGTATGACCCATCCTCCAGTATGACCCATCCTCCAGTATGACCCATCCTCCAGTATGACCTCCCATCCTCCAGTATGACCCATCCTCCAGTATGACCCATCCTCCTGTATGACCCATCCTCCTGTATGACCCATCCTCCAGTATGACCTCCCATCCTCCAGTATGACCCATCCTCCAGTATGACCCATCCTCCAGTATGACCTCCCATCCTCCAGTATGACCCATCCTCCAGTATGACCCATCCTCCAGTATGACCTCCCATCCTCCAGTATGACCCATCCTCCAGTATGACCCATCCTCCAGTATGACCTCCCATCCTCCAGTATGACCCATCCTCCAGTATGACCCATCCTCCAGTATGACCCATCCTCCAGTATGACCCATCCTCCAGTATGACCCATCCTCCAGTATGACCCATCCTCCAGTATGACCTCCAAACCAACCGAACCAACTCTGGCCTTCCATCTTTCCTTGCTCTCATATTATTTCAAACATAAAAATCACACCCGTGTGAACTGAGCGGTGGTTTACCCCCCCCCCCCCCCCCCTTCCCCCCTGTGTGCGTGTGTGTGTGTGTGTGTGTGCCTGGTCTGGCCTGGCCTGAACAACAGCGCCCCTCCCTTAACATGTGTGGTCATAAAAGGTACTGCAGGCCTGCAGGCTACATACAGACACACACGCACACACGCACACACACGCACGCATACACACACGGCCACGTATAGGAACCACCGCTCAAAAACAACAACAAAAACCCTGATCTTTGACTTTTATATTTTCTACATACGCGCTATGCAATAAGTTATACTAGCGTATGAATTGATCATGAGTGTAAATAAGTAAACATTTATTTTATTTTTCGCTGGCCGGAAGGCTTCTTTAATGAGGCCTGTGGTCAGAGTTGCACACCACAGACACACACACATGCACACGCATGCATATGCACGCACGCACACACACACACACACACACACACACACACACACACACACACACACACACACACACACACACACACACAGCGGAGAAGAGTGGGAGGTGCTGATATTTCTCTAAATAACCTCTGGCTCTGACCCAGCTCTCCAGGAACCAGTGGACCTTGACCACTGTTTATCGAGTGGCTGTAATGAATGGCATTAGACCTTCCCTCTCTCTCTGTCCATTACGCTATCCATTATTCATGATTAATAAATAAAACAAGGCAAAGCATCGATGATTCCCTCCCCCGGCCGGCCGGCCCGGTCCCGGTCCTTTTAGAGTTAGAGTCCGAAGTCTGTGGTTGTGACAGGAACCAGTGTTGATTTCGTCGACTAAAACTATGACGAAAATATTTTTCTAGACTTTTCTCTGACAAAAAACTAAATCAAACTAGACTGCACTGTGTCGAGGAGGTGCCAAATTGCGATTGTGCACTTGTGACCATGTATGGCCTACTTGTGCACCAGCGGAGCACGCCTTGTTGCAACGGGCAGGTTGCAAGTTACTATGAAAAGCTCCACCGGCTGTCTGTCCGTCAGTCAGTCTGTCACGTCACGTCACACTTTTGCCCTACTCATATCTCGGCCATCGTTGCCCCTATCCATGTGAAATTTTCCACACACACTCCTTGCCTGCCAAACCACAACCTTCAGGACCCCCGGGTCCTCCACGGACCCCCAGGGACCCCCAGGGACCCCCTGCCACCGCCGCCAAATAGTGCAAAAATGACCAAATCAACACCCCAACCCCCAACTGGGCTGCTCACGGGGAATTCCCGGGGACCACCGACTCCTGCTGCTCCAACAGTCCTTCACCTTCATTGGTTTAACTTTGCCCTGCCCCTCCCCTCATTGGCCAAAACTTTATTTGGCTTTACTCATCAACCGTTTGTCGTACAAACTTGTGGGTGGTGTCAATTGACTTGATTAAGAGTCCTTAACCTTAATTGGTTTAACTTAGCCCCGCCCCCTCCTCTGATTGGCCCAAACTTTATTTGGCTTTACTCATCAACCATTTGTCGTACACACTTGTGGGTGGTGTCAATTAACTTCATTAAGAGTCCTTCACCTTAATTGGTTTAACTTTGCCCCGCCCCCTCCTCTGATTGGCCAAAACTTTATTTGGCTTTACTCATCAACCGTTTGTTGTACAAACTTGTGGGTGGAACCAATGCCACTTACAGGCCTCTTTGTGTATACTGTGACCTGACGGTCGCTTATTATCTCCCGATTAGGGAGTCTTACTGGTTATTTATATATCAGGTCGCACTTGTTGTTGTTGCCGACTTCACCAATAATGCTGGTGCCTCATTGGCTGCTGATGGTGACTTCACCAAGAATGCTGGTCCCTGATTGGCTATGGGAGAAAATATATAGATATTATGATGTCATGTGTCAACATTGTGTGAAGCATGACCAACAGCGTAACTTTTATGTTGTGCAAAAAGTTTACAAAAAGAAAGCAGGTTCACTTTGCTTTCTCGGACCGAGAACAATAGTTTCACTAAATAAAAGTGTTTTAGTTGATTTAGTCAACTAAAATGTTTTTCTTTTTGGTTGCAATGCCTGATTTTACGCTTGGTAAAGCTGTTACTTTGCTGAAAGTTTTTGTTTAGTTTTCATGTAGTTTTCGTCAGTGTAAAAAAAATACGCTGCCAAACATTTTTCACCATAGTTTTAGTCAACACTACTTCGTGGCGCGGAGAGGAGACCTGTGTTCATCACGTGCGTGCGTGCGCTCGCTCGCGTGAGTGAGTGCGTGCGCGTGTTTGTTCCGATCCCATTCTCTGCCGCCAGCAGCAGCGGGGGGCTAAAGTGGGGCTTTAGTACTTTGATGCCCGCAACTACGGTTCCCATGACAGCAAGCATGATGTCAGGTTATAAAATATTCTCTTTCTCTCTCTCTCTCCGCCGGCACACTTCAGGTGACAAGCACAGGGACGCTGTCCTTTACAACGCTCACACTGAGAGGGGAGGGAATGCGAAAGGGAAAACGTGTCAATGTAGCTAACTGTTGAGACGAAGCTCTCTCCTCCTGGCGCCCACGATGCGTCTGTCATGTTGGTGTGTGTGTGTGTGTGTGTGTGTGTGTGTGTGTGTGTGTGTGTGTGTGTGTGTGTGTGTGTGTGTGTGTGTGTGTGTGTGTGTGTGCGTGTGCATGTGTGGTAGAGTGACACTGCAGACACTTTTTTTTAGGGAATTTAAGCCAGGACGGCTCCGATAGGCGGAGGAAGTACAGTTGCTATGACAAAATCGTCGTAGCAGTTAAAAATCGTTACGCAAACAGCCGTCGGCGACAGGTTTCCACCCCGTTTACTGAACTCTTTGGTTCCCATGGTGACGCATCTTTTCGTGACGCTGTATGACGCCACGTGGAAAGGTAGTTTCTGCTGGACCAGATGGGCTGCGATGGCAAGCAGGTTTATCTATCGAGCACTAGTCTCGCGTAGCCAGACAACTATTCCACAATCTCTGAATGCTATATAGAGTCTGGAACAGCAGCTCCCGAACGGCGAGTAATGGAAACGGGCATTACCGTTCAAGAAAATATATTTTAAAATGTAATTTCTGCTAAGCAGCAAGCTAAACATGTTTATATGATTTTTGTTTATATAATGATAAATGTGTGCGATGTGAGACGGAAACGGAATTGACGAGGAGGCTTCACTTCCGCTTTATCTCGCACTCATCGTTTCTATTCCGGTTTGCCAGACTGTATGCCGGGAGCATTTGTCCAAATCGCGGAGGCAACAGTCTGGCCTCGCGAGATTAATCGAGCACTGATCCATTTCCGCTTACCAGAGTGGACTGCTGTAGCTGTCCTTGCTTAAATTCCCTAATAATGTTTTCATCCACGACACCCCTGAATTACACTGTTCATTTTTAGAATCTTACATCTTATTACGAAGTAAATATGCACATCTTTCCAACCGAGATACAGTAGGCTAGGCTATGTCACGGTGAAATATCAGTTTCTGAACTGAGAAGACGGATTTGAAACAACAACAAAAATAGTGTAGCGTTCCTCTGTTGTGTCGCACAGGGTCAGGCTGACACGGTGGCAATGCATGTTGTCTGTCATAACTCATTCTCATAACTCATTCTCTCTCACTTATGGAAACACACTATCAGTGCCGGCCGGCGCAAGGCGGCGCAAGACGGCACGGAGCGGCATGGATTGCTTACGTAGCGGAGGGGGCCCGTCAGCTCCCTTCAAAGAGTCAGTAGCGTTAAAAAGAACCTGAAAACCTACAACTTCCATACAAAATGGGATGAAGACTTTTTTCCCCCACTATTTCCCACATCATGTTTGTTTGTCTTGTATGTAACGCCAGTGACTGACTGCTATTCCAAAGCTCAGGTTTTTTTTTGGGGGGTGAGTAGATTATGTTGAGCTGGTCATTTTGAAAGTAGCTCTCAAGTCAAAAAAGTGTGGGCACCCCTGGTTTAAGTGCTTAAATGCTGTTTGTTGACACAAGGCGTCATCGTAGACCGATGTAGGCTAATATACTGCACTAAATGTTTCGCAATGAAAAAAATCAATCATAAATGCATGTATGGTTTGAGTTGCACATGTTCTCCACGCACGCATGCACGGCTTGCACGTGTGTGCAAAGGCACCATATTTGTGGTGCCTGTTTGCCACCCACTGGTACTCTCTTAGAGCAGATGGTGCCAGCCTGAGGAGGAAGCAGGAGGAGTTCTGCTCCAAATGGTGGAAGGAGAGAGAGAGAGAGAGAGAGAGAGAGAGAGAGAGAGAGAGAGAGAGAGAGAGAGAGACGGTGAATTAAAAGTCTCATTTCAAAGCCATATGCCTCAGAACAACAACAAAACTATACAAAACCTGGATTCATTAAAGATAAAAAAATAAAAAAAATAAAACAAAACATCCAACAAACAAACATTAAGATGACTGCACAGCATGTATATATATATATATATATATATATATATATATATATACCAGTAAGACACCCTAAGGGCGAGAAGCGTCCTCGCCCCCTAAAGGGCCTGGTCGCGCTCAAACAACGGACTGACACAATATGTCCATATATGGGCATTCCCAGATATGGGCTTAATATTGACTACAACAGGAATCTCCATATATGGCCATAAAAGGGACAAGAACAAAATTAATTTGCAAGTGTGGGTGCCGTGACGCGAGTCACACTTGCAAATGAATTCCGTCTTGGCCATATACAGTATAGAGCTTGACATGGAGCGTGACATGAAGCGTGACTGACTGAGAGACTGACTGACGCACATGAGCTGCAGGTTTTCATAGTAAATGCGACCTGCGGCCGCAATAAATATTCATACAGTACTGTACGTACGCGCGGAAAGCAGCAACGGCAATGACAGCGCGGGCCAGTGAGTTGCATTTGATCTTCAATGGCACCGTATGGCTTCACGTACAGTATACTGTATACGCGCTGTGCTGAAATAAACTACAGATCCAATTGCCTTCGACGGGCCGGCACCGTCACTCCAACAACACGTTAAATAATGTAAGGCACACGGCAGCGTGATGACAACATTACCTATAACATCCATCTCTCTCTCTCTCTCTCTCTCTGTGTGTGTGCCTAGAGCCCCCTACCCTTACTAAGCTAAAGTCATGTACATTTCATTGACACATGTATAGCGCAGATGAACCCGGCACACATACATTATTATGTATGCAGAGAGAGAGAGAGCTGGCTGTCAAAAGATTATGCACAAGTGGTTGTTTGAGCGGTAAATCATCGCTCCAACGAGGATATAACGGCTATGTTTTCCAGTATTTCTGATGAGTCAACAGAGAGGGGGAGTTAGCACAGAGACAGAGACAGTGGTGTAAAGTAACCAAGTATGTTTACTTACAGTAAGTAGACTTACTGTACTTAAGTACAATTTTTAGGTATTTGTACTTGAGGTGTTTCCACTTTCCATTGCTTCTACTTCTACTCCACTACATCTCAAATGTTACACATTTACTCCAGTACATTTATTTGAAAACTTTAGTTACTAGATACTTTTGTGAATTGATTATTATTACAAAACATACATTAACCACTTCAGCCTTATATACATTTCAGCCGATCTAAAAGCTTGTAGATCTGCTATTTTCAAAAGATTTTTATACATTTGCACGATGGGTATGTTTACTTTTAGTACTTTTCTGTAAATACATTTTGACGCCAATACTTTTGTACTTTTTACTCAAGTAAACTTTGAATTTTTACATTGTGGTATTGATACTTTTACTTACGTAAAAAGAATTTGAGTACTTTTCCACAGATCAACGCAGCACGCAGCAGCGAGAGGAGGAAAAAAAGGGGGGAAAGCAAAAAGAAACAGTTACATAATGCAAAGGCCCTCATGTCCTTCAGCTCAATAACAAGGTGCTACGCTACATTACCTCCTAAACCTCCATCCTGCCGGCGTGCCCGGCTCTCCCGGGGACCAGACACATTTGCAATACATTTATTTCAATATGGGACTTGCCAGATAAAATACCCCGCAGGAGGCTGATCGGCGAGAGCCCCCCGAACGCACTGCACTAACTGCCGCGCCGTTAACGGTTAGTGCAGCAGCGCACGTATACAAGACCGGCCTGGCGTATTCTCGGCGGTGTGCAGCCGTGCTTACAGAGAGTTTTTTTTCTTTTTTTTTCTTTTTTTATCAGCAATACCCTCCCGGACTGTTTGAGCACTAATGTGGGCTCACCTTTCTGTGAAACAGAAAAGGAAGACACTTCACACACTCAATTGTCTGGCAAAGAGATTTGGTGTATAGACCAAGGGTCTTCAACAGGGGGTCCGGGACCCCTAAGGGGTCCTCGGAGTTACTACAGGGGCTCCTCCAAATCTTGTAGATCGGCTATTTTCGGCAAAGACATTTGGTGTAGAGGGGAAAAAGAGCATCTAAGTACAGAGTGAAATGTCGTGTTGTGTTACGATTCAAGTGGTTAAATACGTATCTGAAAACACAAATTGACATGAATCCAAAATACACTGATGATTCTGCTGCCATTCAATGAAACTGTATGGAATCTATGAGAAGGTTGTGGGGGTCTGCTTTATCTATCTCTCAACTAAGGGGTCCTTGGCCTGAAAACGTTGAAGACCCCCTGGTGTAGACAGAAAGAAAAAGTGGTAAACGTACAAAGACAACTCTGATAATAAATCTAGAGGTTTTAATTGGTTGACCACTTGAACTTCATCATGCATACGACCTGTTTGAACTTGGACATTGCAAGTGTGGTTGCCCATTCAAGTCAATGGGGAAAATGTATTCGCTAATAAATGAATGGCCATATATAGAGATCTCTGTGTGAGTCCTTGTCCCTTTTATGCCCATATATGGAGATCCATGATGTCATCAATATTAACTCATATGCTGCTATTTTAAACATAGGCTGAACTGTTTTCCTGCCAAATACCTTTTAACGTGGGCATGTGCACGCAGAGTGCATGATCTGTGCGCGACTCATGTAGTAGACCGATAGACAAGTTGACAGCTTTGGAAAAAAAAAATCCATCGGAATAGACAAATCCGTTGCCAGGCAGTATCCTGCTGTATCCGCCAGTATTTACATAAGAAAACATTGGAAACAGCCAGATGTGCGCTATGGTAACACGTGGACACGTTCGCGCACATAGCAGACGATATGTGCGCGGATCATATGCCAGGCGGGCACAAGAATCAAACAGCTATCAAATAAATAAAAAAACGTGTGAAAAAAGACGATGATATGACCGAGCAGGATGCTTCCTTGTTTACATGGAAACTTATGGGCCCGGAGCTATGATTGGCTCTCAGACCGGATATGGAAACCTAGATCCGGTCTAAACAGGAAATACGACCGGATACAGTTAGGAGGCGGCCCTAAAGTCTCCGAAGCGACCATACTTTTAATTGTTTCATAATGATTAAAGCTAATTAAACTTCCGGGATCTACGGGCATCGCAGAGTGGTACAGCGGGAAATCTCCGGTTTCGACAGGGATCGCAGGAAATGAGTTAAGCCCATATCTTGGAATGGCCATATATGGACACACTGTGTCAGCCTGTGTGCATAAATTAAGCATTACAGTTACCACCTCACTCTGGATCATTGCTCCTCACTCCCTGTAAGCATGCAGTAGCAGCCTGATTGACTGGTGGTAGCCTACGGCGTGGATTTAAAAGCTCTGTGATATGATTATGGATTAGGCCTACATGGTTCACAAATGCTGGTGTGTCTTAAGACTATCTAACCTACTTTAACTCTTGACACCCTGTTTACAGTAGAACGATTTTTCTCCCGGATGTGCAGATATCTCTTCAGATTATTTAAATCATACATGGGCAACTGGCGGCCCGGGGGCCACATCGGGCCCCCAACTTCACTTAATGCGGCCCTCAGGTTAATATCAGAATACTATAATAATATATTGTTGATTTCAGCTGTTACAATTCCAAACATGCAAACATGACGCGCTTTCATTACTTCAGTCTATATTAGTAGTGCGGCTGTTAAGCTCATTATATGGAAGGTATTGTGCATTTTATGAAAGAAGCATGAAACTTTCTACAGTGTTTCTATATACTATGAAGTTTGTTTTCAGACGTGGAAGCACTTCTGAATTGACCTCTGCGGCCCCCGAAATCCAAGATGTCCGACTGTCCGTCCAAAGTAGTGTTTTTACCTTTATAACTCCAAATGCATTGATTTTAAGACCCATAAATGTATTAAAGTTGAATATAAAATCAGGCATTGCGGACATTTTGGTACCAGGTACGTGTCTGTATCCATTTCAGTTCTTGAGATACAGCATATAGGTACACCTGAGTCTGTAAACGTACATATGTTGTATCTCAAAAACTGTAATAAATACAGACACATACTTGGTACCAAAATATCCGCAATGCCCAACTTTATATTCAACTATAATATGTTGATGGGTCTTAAAACCAATGCTTTTAGAGTTATAAAGGAGAAAACACTTTTTTGGACGGACATCTTGGATTTCGGGGGCCGCCATCAATGATTTTCACCTGGCTCGGCTTCTTAATTCAAAGAGTGGCCTCCAAAGATGATGTGTACCAATTTTCACGCTTGTATCACAGAGTGAACGATTGCTCTTATTATTTCCTGTACTATGAGGCAAGACTCCTGATCAAGATCTAATTCTTCATTGTCAGTTTCTTCATTGTCAAATTAGTTTTTGTACCAAGCTGCACAGGCACATCCATATGCTCCACTTCAGTAAAGCCCTCTTTTATGACAGAGACAATGCCCTATACTGCACTGGTTTACACTTGCCTGTAAGTGGAAACCAGTGCACAAACTGTTCCAAGCATCTGGCCTGAAGAGGTTCTTAAGTTAAGGTTCTGGGGGACCAACCTGCCTTCTACCATGTGCCAGCCACAATTCATTGGTGAGGGCTTTGGATACCCTTGATTTGCTGTTGATTTGGGGTCATAGAGTGTGCATACAAACTGCCAATGAGATAGTAGCTGTACTTGGTACTTCATCCTCACCAAAGTTATGGAGAAGTTGAGGGCTGGAACAATTTCCAGGCTCTCTTTTTTCCTATAGTGAACTGGCAGTGAGAGCACTCTTCACTGTAGAGGCTTGAGGATGTTTTTGGAGAGGCTGTCGTGGAAGTCTTTCGTGGAAGTCTTTATTCTTTATTACCAGTTGGTTCCCAACAAATTAAGTGATAATTTACTTGCCAGACTGCAGCATTTCCAAGGTCCTTCAGTGTATCTTCTGAATCAACATCACCAGTTGTAAGAGACACTAGATCATAAACATTCTCCTATTGGAAGATGTGATCTTTTGATTCTTGGTGTCTTCATCATCATGTGTCAGTCCAAAACATGATCTGGTATCCTCTGCCAAGTTTGCACAAACACCTTCATTGTAGGTGATGGACCAACGGTATATAATGTGTCTCATGTCTGTGATCATAAGCAGCAAACCAGGGCATCATGCTCTTGAAATAATATTCACCATTACTCTTGCCAGCATCAACTAATATTAGCTTTGCTACCTGCATTTTCATTACATTACCACATTAGCAGTACATTTACATAATTATGCAACTTTGCTCAACATTTTTGCAGCAAATTTAAAATAAATGGTCAGTACTGATTGGTCAGAATACAACCAGGAGGTGTTATCTTAGGTCAAGTCAATATCAGCTGTGGCCCCCTGACAACCAGGTATGACTGCACACACAGAATCAGCCATATCCTCCATCACACCCAAAGACAATGATATTCATTATCACTTTTGCCAGCATCAACTAATATTTGCTTTGCTACTTGCATTTTCATTTCACTACCACGTTAGCAGTAATACGTTTGGAAATTCACAAACCCCTCACCAATGAATTGTGGCTGGCTCATGGTAGAAGGCAGGTTGGTCCCCCAGAAGCTTAACTTAAGAACCTCTTCAGGCCAGATGCTTGGAACAGTTTGCACTGGTTTCCACTTACAGGCAAGTGTAAACCAGTGCAGTATAGGGCATTGTCTCTGTCATAAAAGAGGGCTTTACTGATGTGGAGCATATGGATGTGCCTGTGCAGCTTGGTACAAAAACAAATTTGACAATGAAGAAACTGACAATGAAGAATTAGATCTTGATCAGGAGTCTTGCCTCATAGTACAGGAAATCGTACAAGAGCAATCGTTCACTCGGTGATACAAGCGTGACAATTGGTACACATCATCTTTAGAGGCCACTCTTTGAATTAAGAAGCCGAGCCATGTGAAAATCAAAGATGGCGGCCCCCGAAATCCAAGATGTCCGTCCAAAAAAGTGTTTTTTTCCTTTATAACTCCAAAAGCATTGGTTTTAAGACCCATAAACATATTATAGTTGAATTTTTGAGATACAACATATAGGTACGTTTACAGACTCAGGTGTACCTATATGCTGTATCTCAAGAACTGAAATGGATACAGACACGTACCTGGTACCAAAATGTCCGCAATGCCTGACTTTATATTCAACTTTAATACATTTATGGGTCTTAAAATCAATGCATTTGGAGTTATAAAGGTAAAAACACTTTTTTGGACGGACATCTTGGATTTCGGGGGCCGCAGAGGTCAATTCAGAAGTGCTTCCACGTCTGAAAACAAACTTCATAGTATATAGAAACACTGTAGAAAGTTTCATGCTTCTTTCATAAAATGCACAATTGGTTTGGTTAACAGCCCCACTATAGTAGCTTAATAACTAGTACTAGTCTTTTTCATGTCCAATGTATTTGTATTTAAGTTCATAAAGTTAGCATAAATGCATTTGAAATTAAATACAAATGTTACTTTTCAAGATTCCAATTCAATAATAGCGAAAAAAAATTTAGGATTCCAATTCAAAAATAGCAAAAATAACAGATCTACAAGCTCAAAACACGTGGCAGTGCGACACGTTTTGAGCTTGTAGATCGGCTATTTTTTTACTGTATATGCATTGTGGCCCTCTGGAGTGAGTGTGAAAATATAGTGGCCCTCTCCATCATCAAAGTTGCCCACCCCTGACTTAAATCATTGAAACTCTTGTCACAAAGTAGAAGGGGGGTTCCAGACGGTACGCGCCTCCTAGTAATTCATTTTCAATGAGAGGCG